>NC_139217.1:76035505-76243005 GCF_055691185.1 Crinia signifera
TGACAGCTGCTTGAGGGCTTTGGTTTCCTTTCTGGTCATATTCGCCCATTTGCTGGGAGTTGTGACATCGAATTTTTTTACCGATTCATCAACAATATTTACAAAGGACTTAATAGCAGCATTCGTTGAAGGAGGATCGAAAGTAGAATGTCCGAATTTTTTTATAAAATCCTCATGTATATCCCGTTGTGGATTTTGTTTGTTCTGAAAACTAAGTTTTAATAGTTGGTCTTACAATGTTTTTACACAGTCACGGCATGTACAGCAGACGCCGGCACCAAGCGTCTAGGGTAACCAGGGCAACGGCGCGACGTCACAGTGGGCTGCGCCCTGTGTCCCGGAAGCTGGAGACCGCAGACGCCGGCATGTCTTCACATACAGCTACATAAGGTAAGAGAGCAGACTGCTCGGATTTATTCACTGCACCTTTGGCACCTTTGCACATAACAGCGCATCCTGACGAAAAGGCAACCTGCCTTGAAACGTTGAAGATAATGCGTTAAATTCTCACGTTACTATGTATTGATAAATACTTCTTTCTTCAAATCCGTGAGTGCCGTTTCTTCCCCTTGGCCTGGGCTCAGGACAGGGGATCCAGACCCTTGTACCAATCAACATAAGGGCACCGCGGTACCTGAGAACCTTCGTCCGGACTGCCGAACATACCAGGACACTATATATATATATATATATATATATATATATATATACTGAAGTAGTGAATTAAATTAAAATATTCACGCCGATAACGTGGTTGGGGAAGCAGCAGCACAGTCTCTGACAGCATTACAGAGACCCTGTACCCCTCCAAAAATGTCCGCCGGCGTTGACAAGACATGCTAGAAGTACTCCTGTACCTCTAGCTGCTGTCTCCTCTGCTGCGGCGGTGATCTTTGGAGGGGCTCTGGGTCCCTAATACTGTCAGTCTATGTGCCGTCAGTCTCCACCCCCCCCCCCCCCCCACTGCAATTGATCTCCCCCTGTGCAACAAGCACTTATCCCCTTATGGCAGCAAGCATTTAACCCTATGGCAGCAAGCATGTGTTCCCCCTTGGCAACGAGAATTTAACCAGTGAGCATTAATTCCCCCCTGGCAATGAGCATTTAACCCCCATGGCAGCTAGCAAGTATTCCCCCCCTGGCAATGAGCATTTAACCCCTATGGCAGTGAGCATGTATTTCCCCCCTGGCAATGAGCATTTATCCCTCTATGGCAGCAAACATGTATTACCCCCTGGCAACAAGCATTTAACCCCTATGGCAGCAAGCATGTATCCCCCCCTGGCAACTAGTATGGAAACCCTGGCAATGACCATGGAACCCCCTATTGCAACCAGCATGCAATCCCCCTTGGCAACAAGCATGTAATCCCCCCCTGGCAATGAGCACTGAACCGCTGAAAACAAGATTGTAGGTAATCGGCACTCATGTTCCTAACAATGCGATTAGTCTGTTATGCTAGGTACACACCAGGACGACTAGGGCACGATTCTGTCAATTTAGATCCGATTCCGACCGGTTGTATGCAGATTGTGTGTACTATCGTGTGTTTTTGCCATTTATTTGATCCGATTCCGATCCAATGCGCGTTCACGCCGCTCGTTTGGTCGCATCTTTGGTCCTACGTGCTGCAGGTAGGATCCGTCAATCCCAGGCCGACCGACCGTCAATCGTATGCAGATCGTGAGTGTTTTTTGCCGCCTCCGTCGTCCGTCCGTCGGTGCGTCCGTCGTTTGATCCAGCCTATTTGAGTGGCATTTCCTAAACACTCCCCCGGCGCCATGTTTTTCCACATAGCAAACAGCGCTGGCGCAGCAGTTGGACTCTCCTTCTTGTCTCATCTCCCAGAACAACAACCTGGTATGTTTGCACTCCCAATGCTCTTCTATGCATGCCCACTGTTGCCACCAATGTATATAGTGTGTATAAAGCACTGGTTTGGCAACCGTGCACCCGACCATGTCACTGTTTTTTTTGGGTGGGCCCCATGTGTGTGTGTATACATATAACCAGTGTCCACCATTGCAGTATTCCAAGCACTCCTCTCTGCTAGGCCCCATTCACCTGTGTGTGTGTGTGTGTTTGTGTATATATAGATATATATACATAAACCATTGTCCACCATTGCAGTATTCCATGCACTCCTCTCTGCTAGGCCCCATTCACCTGTGTGTGTGTGTTTGTGTATATATAGATATATATACATAAACCATTGTCCACCATTGCAGTATTCCATGCACTCCTCTCTGCTAGGCCCCATTCACCTGTGTGTGTGTGTGTGTTTGTGTATATATAGATATATATACATAAACCATTGTCCACCATTGCAGTATTCCATGCACTCCTCTCTGCTAGGCCCCATTCACCTGTGTGTGTGAATAGCAATCTGCACAATAAAATGTATAGTGGTTTTCATAAAAGTTTATTAACATTTTAAATACTTAAAACATAAGAACTAGGTAAACTGGTAACTATAACTATAAAAATTTAAATATGAAACAAAACATGGGTATAACTATAACAACTAAAATGGTTTTATCTTTTTACAGTCCCAATGTCCAACGCAAAGGAACAAGAGTTTTTGGAAGGGTTTATTGAAAAATATCGTACACACGAATGCCTGTGGAGAACAAAATCCAAGGAGTATTCAAACAAAATGAAAAGAAACCAAGCCTTGGAGGAGTTGGCACGCTACAGTCTTCCATTTCATCCAGAGGCCAATGTTGAATGGGTGAGGAAACGCATCCAGAATATGCGCACGGTGTTCTTAAAGGAACACAAGAAGATGGAGGCTGCAAAGAAGTCTGGTGCTGGAGTCGACGAGATGTATCAAACATCGCTCTGGTACTATGACCGGTTGACATTCACCCTCAGCCAGGAGTCGATGAGGACAGGAGTAGTCCTTATGGTAGAACATGAAAACCAAGAAGTCACGGCGCAGGAGGAGGAGGAGAATTCGCAGTCTGCATCGGTGAGTCTATTTTTTTGGCTATCTAATTGATTCCTCCTGCCAATCCACAGCGCCCTCCCCATTAAAGTAGGCCATGTACTCTTCCCTCACCTGTTTGGCTCGTGCACTCCCTGTGTAGCGTTGTGTTGGGGTTTGCAAGGAGGATATCTGCACTACCTCCTCTGGCAGTTCTTGGTCTTCTTGGAGTGCTGTGCCTGTAGCCCTTTGCTGTGTGGCTTTTCTGCGGAGCAAATTGTGCAGGACACAGCACGCCGTGACAACCCAGTCAATTTTGTCCACCCTCAGGTTAATGGCAGTGTGGAAAATGCGAAACCGGCTTGCCAGGATGCCAAAAGCATTTTCCACAACACGCCGTGCCCTGGATAGCCTGTAGTTAAAGATCCTTTTGTCATGGTTCAACCCCCTTTGCGCATATGGCTTCATGACATGCTCGTGCAGGCCAAAAGCCTCGTCAGCCACAAAAACAAAGTTAAGCCCCTGTTTAGTTTCCTGGACAGACGGCAAGTGAAGGGTGTTCGCTATGAGCCTTTCGTAGAACTTTGTGTCCTTGAAAGTGCCACCATCCGATGCACGGCCATTCCTTCCTACATCCAGGAAGATAAACTCATAGTTCGCATTAACAACAGCCATTAGTACAATGCTAAAATAGCCCTTGTAATTAAAATAGTAGGAACCACTATTGATAGGCTGGGCTATGCGGACATGTTTGCCATCAATGGCTCCACCGCAATTTGGGAAGTTCCATCGCTGTTCAAACTCCTCTGCGATGACTTTCCATTCATTCACGCTGGTAGGGAACTGAAATTAGAAGTAAATAGAATTGATTAGTAAACATGTTCAATTTTTTTACAGCTTGGTGACTACCCACCTGCAACCCCAGACCTATCTGTCCTATCTGAGAATGCATGCACATCGAACGAAGTTCCTACTCCGGCACGCACTCCGCCACCCACCCTGGAACCCACTCCACCACTCCCCCGTGCCAAAAAAATGCGTGGCAAAGGAAAAAAAAGGAGAAGCAGCGGCACATGAAGAATTTATGATGCGGGCACATCAAGTCCTGCAAAGAAACCCGGACAAACATGACAACTACTTCACTTATGTGGCAGAGTGTGTTCGCAACATGGCTCCTGACCAGCAACTTACTTTTGAAAAGTTATGCATGGAGTTGGTGTATAATGGCAGTTTAGGGTATCTCAACAGTGGCACTAAAATAGTTGGCATTGGTAGTGCACCAGACACACCACTGTCATTAGAATCACCAGTGCCTACTCCGCCTGCCACCGTAGCAGGCCAGTCGAGCACAATTCCAACACATACCCAGTCAACACCTACACAGCCTTCTCAACCCCCCAAGTACCGTCAATTCTACAGTTCTTTACTGATAGAAGATCCAGAGTGTCCTGTTTTTGAGGATCTGTCTTAAAAAATAGGCTACTTTATCATTTACCATCGACATGGTCTCAGCTGCAGGTATGTGATGGCCACTGCTCACATGGCGTATGGCGCACATCAATGGGGCCGGGACCATTGCATCTGCGCCATGCGCCATGTGGGCCGCAGCCTTTACATATCTGCAGCAGACATCCTCTGCCACACAAGGGCCACAGTGTGTATTTTTGTTTATTTATATGCTGCTACCTGTACCTGCATTACCAGAGGGAGAACAGGATTCTCCTCAATCTGGATAGCAAACTCCATTTATTGCCCTTTTGTCTTTGCCAATAGTATGGGGTACTGTGCGGCAGACATGGTCTCAGCTGCAGGTATGTGATGGCCACTGCTCACATGGCGTATGGCGCACATCAATGGGGCCGGGACCATTGCATCTGCGCCATGCGCCATGTGGGCCGCAGCCTTTACATATCTGCAGCAGACATCCTCTGCCGCACAGTACCTATCCCTACTGTTGTAAGGGCATGTTCCAGAAGTTACCAGAGTGTGTTTTTTTTGTTTATTTATATGCTGCTACCTGTACCTGCATTACCAGAGGGAGAACAGAATTCTCCTCAATCTGGATAGCAAACTCCATTTATTGCCCTTTTGTCTTTGCCAATAGTATGGGGTACTGTGCGGCAGACATGGTCTCAGCTGCAGGTATGTGATGGCCACTGCTCACATGGCGTATGGCGCACATCAATGGGGCCGGGACCATTGCATCTGCGCCATGCGCCATGTGGGCCGCAGCCTTTACATATCTGCAGCAGACATCCTCTGCCACACAGTACCTATCCCTACTGTTGTAAGGGCCTGTTTCAGAAGTTACCAGAGTGTCTTTTTTTTCTTTTTATATGCTGCTACCTGTACCTGCATTACCAGAGGGAGAACAGGATTCTCCTCAATCTGGAGAGCAAACTCCATTTATTACCCTTTTGTCTTTGCAAATAGTATGGGGTACTGTGCGGCAGACATGGTCTCAGCTGCAGGTATGTGATGGCCACTGCTCACATGGCGTATGGCGCACATCAATGGGGCCGGGACCATTGCATCTGCGCCATGCGCTATGTGGGCCGCAGCCTTTACTTATCTGCGGCAGACATCCTCTGCCACACAGTAGCCCGTACTTATTGGGAAAGTTTAAACTGGGTCATACATACTTAAATCTTTATATATAGTGTGTGTTTTTGTACAATATCTTTTATATATGGTATTATAATATATTTGTGTTGACACAATCTATTTACTATTTTACATGTTTTAACCATGAAAGGCCTAAAAAACCTGTTTCTGTCCTAGGCCTAAATTATAAATAAAAATATTTTGTTTGCACAATAAAGTGTACAGTGTATATTTCATCCTTACCTTGCAATACTGGTACTGCAGCACCTTCACAATGGCTTTGCAGGTCTCCGGGATGATGAGGCCCAAAGCTTGCGGGGAGATGAGGGATCCAAACTTTAGGTCAGCAAGAGACCGTCCTGTCGCCAGAAACCTCAGGGTCACCACCAGCCGTTCCTCAGCAGGGATAGCCATGCGATACTTGGTATCCTGCTTCTCGATGTGGGGAGTCACCAGACGCAGCAATTCCTGGAATGTGGCATCATCCATCCTCAAGAAGTTACGAAAATCGTCTGGGTTATTCTCCCTGATGTCCCTGAGCAGTGGCATGTGCGAACGAGTCTGACGCTGAAGTAGCCACTGCTTTGTCCAGCATGATCTTTCTCTCCTGCGCTGGGCTCTCTGACGCCTGAGCTTCAAAACTGCATAATAGAGCAGGTACTGTTGCTGGTGACTACCCATCACTGCATTCTCCATAGTGCAGGGTTAAAAGACACTTTGTAATGGCAGGCAAAACAAAGTAATGTGTAAATAGCTATGTCCAGCAGGTATAAACCAAGCCTCACTAGTAACAAAGCAGAAATACACTGGTTTAAAATGGCTGCTGCTATTCCTATCCCCCTCTGCTAGTCCTCCCCCCTCTGCTAGTCCAGCCCCGTCATTCAAATTTCAAAGGCCCATCTGACGACGGTCGCATGTGTTCTTGCAAAAAAAACAAAAACCAGCGATCCGACCGTCTTAACGACCATCGCGGGCGCATCGGGATCGGATCTAGATCGTTCCGCAAAAAAACACAATTTTTGCTAATCGTTTGCTGGGGACTGCCTGGGAGCTCCCGGGAAGTCCAAGGGAAATCGTTCCATGGTCGTCTATCGGTCGTGAACGACGGTGGTCGTCCTGGTGTGTACCCTACATAAATCGCAAACATTTCCTACTGTCAATCGGGATTAAAAATTGTAATCGTTGTCCACCAGTAATACATATTTTATATATGTTTGTATGTCTTATGTTGCTTTTGTGCTCCCTTTGATCTAGCGTGCCCGGGGTGAGCCGGCTCCAGGAGCGTTGTGGAAGCGTGCATTGCCTAGCAACTGGTGGAACGCGGAAGTAGCAAGGTGGAACGCACAGAGGATGTTCCTGACTGAACTTCCGGTGCCACACAGAAGTTGGAGATGCGGCTTCCGGCTAGTGGAGCGGCGAGGTCCGGAGCTGAGCGCGGGAATCGGGTGAGTATGGAGGTATTTATTCTGCATTTGTGTGTACTGTTCTTGTTGTTCACTTGTTTGCACTGTGAGGGCGCCGTGATCCTGAGGACGGTGGGTGAGCCCCGAAAGCGCTTGATCTATGCCAATACACGCTAACCTCCTGTGTGCCATTATGTTTGGGAGAGGTGGGGGTTGTGGTGTTTGAGGGGCGTGTGCGGTGTTGGCATGGGAAAGGGTCGGGTTTGGTTGTGTTGCATTTGATGTGCACGGGGGTGTGGGGCCCCTGGCAGTGGTGTAGTAACACGTGTGTGGTTGTGTCGTGTTGTGGTGGTTTGTTGCGGGGGCAGCGGCGGATTGGCCCTGCACCAACCCCCTCTCACCCTGTGTCTTCTCATTCCGTTGCATAATGTGAACTTTAGCTTTTTTTTTTTTTAACGCATTCTGTGTGGCATTTTGTGAATTTTGGATCATTCCATGTGTCATAATGTGAATATTGGCTCATACTGTGTGGCATAAGGTGTACAGGTTTTTCGATAGGACAAAGGACCCTCTTGTTATAGTGCATAATGTGTTCAAGGGAGGTGGTCCATACTCAGTGTCAAGCGGCGCGGGTGAACCCCCCACCCTGTCTCTATCTCCCCAGCCCCGCAGAATAGACGCTGTACGCATGCGCCTATTCTGCAGCCTGAGGGGCTGGGGACATAGCCAGCAGCTCGGAGAGCCACTTGCCATGCCCCCACAGCGGCAAGAATTGGGCGTGACCTCGTTGAAATAGGCCACACCCCCATATTGATAGGCCACACACACCCCAAAAAAACGGGCGCGCCTCCGGCGCGCAACCCACCACCCCCCCCCCCCCTTTAGGGCTGCTTCATGATATTTCCCGGGCTGGTTTTAATTCCCAATCCGCCCCCTGCGAGTAGGTTAATCTGCGACTGAGACAGGGTGAAAGTGGTCACAGCTGACGTCACAGACCCTCCTCAAAAATGTTTGGGTATGCATGCTTTTTTTCAACCATTCCCAGAAAACTGCAGGTTACCACACCCAAACGACTAGAAAAAAAGAGAGATTGCTCTACCAGAGAGCAGTGAGGGCGCCTGTAGTATGTGGTGTTTCTCCAAGCGGCTGCTGGGGTACAGGGGAAGTCACTCCCTGCGGGTTTTTACAAAAGATTGTAAACAAACAGAGATCGAGAAAGCAGCGCTGGGTTTACAGTGAAAAGAATTGACCAATTTGCAGTGAAAAATTATTTTATATAGCAAATAAAAATATAAACAGTACATACAATCACATATAATATGACATAATAAAAAAATATAAAAAGTATTAAAATTCTCACTCTTAGATTGGATCGATATCTGAAGGGACCAATGCCCAATTGGATGTCAGTCCGAATGGAAAGTGCACTTAACCATTATTCATTCTGCTGAATAGAAAGAACTGGAATCAGGGGTGTTAAAGGGAAATCCACCGGTCCTCTCTATTGACGGCTTCCTGTCAGTCAACTTCCAGGCCGCATTGTATTTATGATCCATACATATTTTCTTTTGCTGTTCACCCTTGTGCATGCGCAATGTGTATGGTATGCATGTGCAGTCATTCGCTGATTAGCGGCCAACTCTGAATGACCCCTTACAGGGGATAATTTACCGCACAGCAAAAAAAAAAACAGCTTGATGCTATTATCAGCTATCCAGTTATAGCCACGAAAAAACAGGTCCCCGGCAGCTACTAATTGCGGATGATGATTCAGGTGCTACTTATTGGGTCTAATTGAATAGCACCGGGAATATTCTATTAAATCTATTAGGGCGTGATTCTCTAACCTGTAACGCAGCGGTGAGCCGTCTTTAACGGCGCCTCTGTTTCTTCTCTGTATGCTCTTTCATCCGGCGGATTAGTGCGTCTCTCAGCACTTCCGCATTTCTCTCCTTTTCGATGCGAGCTTCTCTCCCATAGCTTTGTATTGGAAAGGCGCGCACACCTTATGCTCTATGCCCCACCGTGCTAATCAAAGCCTCTTTCTAATTCGCCTCTTCAGGGTTGCGAAGAGGTAGTAATATAGTTTAGAAATTGGTGGGGGCTTTTGCAGTGACGTTTGTGGTGCCTTTATTCTTTATTTTATTTATCAAATTTTGGTTTATGTTGTGTTTTTTTTATTTTTTTATTATTATTATATCAGCAGCATACCAAATTATTGTAAAAATCTAGCCAATCACGGGACAGGCACAGGCGGCGCCCATATGAAGCCAGTGCGCATGTCCGCACAGCTCAGAGCAGGCGCATGCGCAGAAGATTAAAAAGGAAAAACAGAGATCGCGCAGCGGGACAATACCGCAAAGTGAATGCGGTAATCAAAAGGATAGAGAATATGGAGAAGATTAAAGGGCTATCGCGCGTAATTACAGCGAAAAAAAAACGGTAAACCTACACATTCACCGGGAATGTTAGCAGGGGCGGATTTAGGGATGACGGCGCCCCTAGGCACAACAATAATGCCGCCCCCCACCCCCTATCTAATTATATTATTTTTATTGATTACTTATAAGCCCTCATTTGATAATAGCCAATATAACGGATATATATAAAAAAAGCCACTAACTGTGACATGGTATTTTATTATGAATACAGGTCGGGTATCCCGTATCCGGGCATCCCGTATCCGAATTATTCCAAAAACTGTGGTTTTTTGGAATAATTCAAATTTTTTTTTTTGTTTCCCCCTCCTAACCCTCTTTTAATACTTACCAAGTCCTCCGGCGTCCATAGCAGGCCTTCAGCATCCTCTCCGGCGTCTCCAGCGGTCCCAGATATGGCACTGTGGGGGCATAATGTCTGGCACTGTGGGGGCATATATGTGGCACTGTGGGGGCATATATGTGGCACTGTGGGGGCATATCTGTGGCACTGTGGGGGCATATCTGGCACTGTGGGGGCATATTTTTGGCACTGTGGGGGCATATATGTGGCACTGTGGGGGCATATATGTGGCATAGTGGGGGCATATCTGTGTGGCACTGTGGGGGCATATCTGGCACTGTGGGGCCATATGTTTGGCACTGTGGGGGCCATATGTTTGGCACTGTGGGGGCATATGTGTGGCACTGTGGAGGCATATGTGTGGCACTGTGGGGGCATATGTGTGGCACTGTGGGGGCATATCTGTGGCACTGTGGGGGCATATCTGGCACTGTGGGGGCATATTAGTAAACGGCATCAGTTGTACGGCAGCGGCGTGTGGGGCATAATGTGTAATAGGCATTATGGTGTGGGGAGTATTGTGTAATTTCCATCACAGTGTGGGGTCTAATGGGCATCATTGTGTGGGACATAATGTGTAATTGCCATCACAGTGTGGGGTCTAATGGGCATCATTGTGTGGGACATAATGTGTAATTGTCATCACGGTGTGCAACATAATGTGTAATTGTCATCATGGTGTGCGGCGTAATACGTAATTGTCATCACAGTTAGCGGCGTAATGTGTCTGTCATCACAGTGTGCGGCGTAATGTGTAATTGTCATCACGGATAAATAGTGTATAATGATTTAAGTAGTCTGTCATTGTTTGGCCTTGATCTGTGAGGCGTACTAGGTCACTGTGGGCCTTTATATTTTTATGTCACTGTGTGGCCTTCAGCCCGCCAACTTAAGTGTGGGAGGACAGTGACAATTACTGCGGTAACCAATGTCTGGACAGGTTGCGAAAGTAAGATGTAGGGTAATTGTTTTCCTGCTAGACCACGCCCTTATATTAAGCCACACCCCCTTTTAAAATAAACCACACCCCCTATTTCTTCTATACATTTGGGGCGGGAGGGGGGCGGGGCGCATTTTTATGTCTTTGCCCTGGGAGCTAAATGGTCTAGAAACGGCCCTGGTTAAGGCCCATACACACTGGCCGATTTTGAGCTAAATTTTCCCATTTTGAGCTACTTTGAGTTCAAAATCCCCAAGTGTGTACGGGCGCCCACCAATTTGTCATGGCAGCCTCGATTGATCGGACAGCATACGGCACGATATCTTTAGATATATCAGGCATCGGCTGTGTGCACAACCAACGCGATATATCTGTGAATGCCACTGTTCACAAATATATCGATGGTACACACTGGCCGATGGTGCATCGATCTATCGGCCAGTCAATCAAACAGACGCTATATTGACCAATGTGTAAGCAGCTTTAGCGGTAAATGTACTAAAGCTTCTAAAAACTGAAAAAAGAGTTGTTGTTGGCCAAAGCATCCAATCATATTCTGTTTATGCAAGAGAAATGATAGACAGAATCTGATTGGTTGCTATGGGAAACATCACTGCTTTTCATTTTCAGCAGCTAAATGTAAGCCTCGTTGGGTGTTGCTCCTGGTTACATAACTCAAGATGCAGAATGAATCCAAAAAAATGTATGTCCACCACTGGGCATTGCAGGTATGTCAGTGTGCTTGTGACACATACTGATGGTGCTGGGTGACACGCAGCAGGTGTGACTGTTTGATGGATAGGGATAGTGGGGGGGGGGGGGGGGCACAACGTGCGGCTACACAGCAGACATGTGCTACTGCCGCGCGAGACACCCCTCTCCGTCACTCTCCGCCGCCACACCTGGTCCCCGCCACTGCCCATCTCCAGGAACGTCCTATTCCCTCCAGTTCTGAGGGGGGGATTCCGGATCTAATAAACAATCGGTGGTACCAGTGGTCCGTCCCTCCCCCTCCCCACGCTGTGGCGTTGGTACCGCTCCTCTGATATAAAAGCAGCTGAGGCGTTTCCCTACCCCGTCACAGACTTGCAGCCGCGCTACCATAATATTATATTACGTGAGTAAGAGACACCGGACCAGCAAACATGGAAATGGAACCCATGGAGATCAACCCGGAGGTAAGACGGCAGCTGCTGCGGGCTCTGAGCTTACGGCGCCCCGCTGTCATACTGTATGTCGGTACTCATCCCTTCCTCTGTCTCTGCAGATGCTGAACAAAGTGAGTGACGGAGGCGAAGCTGAGCATCCCTGGCCGCTAGGATGCTGCTCCCATTCCTGCTGTCCCGGGGCTGGCTCAGGGCGTGGTCCGTGTGCGGGCGGTGTATACTGACCTGTGCTGGCGCACTGTACCCGGCCCTGGCTTTTACACGGCCCCTCACTGGGGACAGGTGCCCCTGCACACATCACATGCCTGCTGCATGCCATCTATAGCGCTACACCCATACTCGTAGCAGGTGTACCAACCACCTGCTGCCATCTTTACTCCTCATACACTACATGCCGGGTTACTTTATTCCATACTTGCCTACCTGACCCTCTCCATGTGGGAGAAAATGCTCTGTTCCTGGGCTTCCCTGGTAATGTCTGATTGCGGGCACCTGTGGAGAAACACAGGTGATGGTAATCATACATTACCAGGGAAGTCCAGGAGCAGAGCATTTTCTCCCTCATGGAGAGGGTCAGGTAGGTGACCCTGCTCTTCTCTTTTTTTTTTTTTTTTTGTGCATGCTTGGTGTATGGCAGCTGTACAGCAGCATGCCCATCTCCATCATTACAGCTTATCACAGGTGTGAGAAACAATACTTGGCTGAAGCTTTGTGTAATATCTGCTCCTTAATAGTAGGGATTGCTGCAGTGCTAAGGTTACACCCCATGTGCTAGGGAGTGCCCCCTCCAGCCATGCCATGTGCTAAGCTTTCTTTGCACCTCTAGGAACACACTGTCCATGGGCTGTGACATAACCTGTACTGATTGTACCAGGCAAATGTGTATACACAAGTTGTTGCTCATTCTGCTGATTGCTATTGGTTATACTCAAATGTACTGGTAATAAATGTCTATTAATGACCATGGCTTGCTGGGTTAAATTCCATACTAGACCATCTTGCCTTGTGGGGAGCCTTTAACCATGTTCTTTTTGCAGCACTCAAATGTACTGGTAATAAATGTCTATTAATGACCATGGCTTGCTGGGTTAAATTCCATACTAGACCATCTTGCCTTGTGGGGAGCCTTTAACCATGTTCTTTTTGCAGCTGATGACTAAAGCGGGTGTTCTGCCTAGCTGGAAATTTGTGGATGTCCTGTGTTTTGAGGATGAGTACCTGAAGTCTCTCACTCACCCGGTCTGTGCTGTGCTGCTGCTTTTCCCTCTCACCTCACAGGTAGGGCTGCAACCAGTATGGGACTGTGCTGGCTCCAATGTTCGGACTTGGTAAAAACCGACCCTCTGTACACTGGACAGGCTCCATACATCAAACTGTCATTCCAGAGCTTGTATTGTCCTGTCAGGGGAGTGACAGGGGTTACCTGGGAGAGGTGGATGGAGAGATTACAGCCTCCCTGTATGATCTGGGGTTTTTAATACATCCCTGGACCATACAGGGAGGTGGAAATCTCTTCTCCCTATTTCTTGATGGTATTACAGGTCCCTATTTCTTGATGGTATTACAGGCATCCTCACTGGATGGGACACACCTTGTCCAAGTTTAGAGACTGTCTTGTTCCAGATCTTACCCACTCCCCAACAGCATCTTCAAAATCTACAGTGTTTGTGCCCAAATCTCATAGCATCTTTGCTTGCTGGCAGAATGAGGCCTTGTGGCAGCTTTTTTTGTAAAGTGTTTGTATGAACCCTCGGTTATCTTTCCTGCTACCCTTGTTGAGGCCAAATCAATCTCATATGGTTCCTCTATTGATTGTGCAAATGCAGTACTCCGATCTAGTGTCTATCACTGACTGCACAGGCCTAAAGTCAGCAAAGGATGCTGATTCACCATGATGGAACACTTCTATCACCAGGCCCCATCTAGTCTGCCACTGATGGCAGGGATTAGCTTACTTCTGCAGCAGACCTGTTAAAACTGAATATGAAAGATTACTAGATATGCTCGGGGTGAAAATACTCAGCTGTCTACTGAAGGTACTCCTGGGGTTTTACTTGGTTGGTGCTCCAAACTAACTTAACCTTTTAAAATCACCTGTTAGCACAATTACACTTGCTACAGCAGTACAAGCTTTAAACCACTTAATTCAAAAGTTCTCAGTTGTGGTGTAATACTGTTGCTATACATGTGGCACTATAGCTTAACTATTATGCTAACATTTAGTGTAACATCCCCTTACACCCTTATCTCACCAGGGAGTAACCCACAAGTTACACCAAATGACCCTTTATTATGTGAAAGGGTTACTGTTAACACCACCAAATGGTTGTACCCTGACATCCAACTATCTGGGGCTGTCAGTTTTGGGAAGTCTTTAATTGTTACCTGATTCTTCTAATCCAAACTACAGGCAATGAGTTTGCTCAGTTATTTTCATATGTAAACATTTGTGGCAGTGACACACAACCCAAAAATCTCTCCTAGACACAGGGGCAGATGTATTAAGCCTTAACAAGAGATAAATGCAAGGATGATAAAGAGATAAACATCCAGCCAATCCCCTGCTAACTGCCATGTTACAGGCTGTGTTTGGAAAAAGTCAGCAAGGAGCTGATTGGCTAGACCTTTATCTCTCGTGATCACCCTTACATTTATCTCTTGTTAAGGCTTAATACATCTGCCCCTCTATAGGTTGCAGGTGAAGTAACGGAACATACTGTGCGCACTAAATATTCAGTAACCTTTCAGAACTTGCTAAACGTGCAGGTCATTGGCTATATAGTTGACATTGACCTGCATGATCAGTGGGAGGAGTTAATGATGTGCTGGGGCAGGTATCATTAGTGATAGATAATTTATTTTCTCTCAGAAGGGCACTTAAGAAAAAAGGAAAGTATTGGGCTTAATGCTGTCCTATTTGGGAGCATATTGCTCTTATCTGAGTCCTATTAACTGTCTGTACAAGTAGATCTGCAATTGACATGAACACAGCTTTGTATAGTTGATGGCAATATGTTTTTTGTTAAAGATAAACCTGAGGTTTATTTCCTTGGTGATATAAATGTTAATGATGAGTTCTCGTGTAATTCACACCTAGAGATCTAGGTCTGCAGCCACTAAAATAAGCTCAACATGAATTATGTAATGTGCTGGCTTCTTCTCCACAGCATGAAGGATTCAGGAAGAAACAAGCTGAGGAACTGAAGGGCAAAGAGACTCCTTCCAAAGTGTATTTCATGAAACAGACTATTACTAATTCCTGTGGAACTATTGGGCTCATCCATGCTGCAGCCAATAACCAAGATAAACTGAGTTTTGGTGAGTGACAGATTGGATACTGCTATGCATGGAAGCTGTGTACAACAAACTTTAGTAGTGCAGGGTAACCATGTGCAACCTTTTCTCATGGTCAGGGCAAGTGACCATGGTGCCTTTAACTTGTATTGTGGCTCTTCATTCTTGGAATGAGCATTAGTGTATTAAGGTGTTGGTGGCTGCATAGCAAATGAGCAGTGTGGTACCCACCGTAAGTCTGAATCCTTGTAGTACCTGGTATTGGTTAATGTGGAGAATCTACTAAATTGTACACTACCAACTCCGTACTGCATTGGAGCTACTTTACCAGCACTTCGTTATTTACAAACTACTGCTACATAAATGTCAATCTGTGCTATTGAATGTAATGCTAGAATCTACTATGACCATACATAATAAATTACATGGACAATTTGGGTGAACTCCCCTTTTAGATCCAAAGCGGCTTAATACTAATGAATTTGAGCTACTGTACCGTACTCTTAATACCCCAATGTTGGCCTGGAGTTATCTAAAAAAAAAAATGGTTTTGTTCTTTAAGTGTGGCTATACCCCTTCCCTCCAAATCTCATTCCTACTGAAGGGAAGAGAATGCACAGTAATGAGTAATTGTGTGGGGCCAGTATTATGCAATTCAATGAGAACTGCGTCACTCGTACGTCATTGTATTGTTCTGCAAAGGGGCAGAGCTTAATGCCCCACCCACTGACCAGCTAGAAGTTCCTCCAGGCTTTTGTAGAGTAAGTCACAGTAGCCAGTATGACCTGACTACAGGGGGGAATGGATCAAATATGTGGACTAGGTAGATGTAACTTGGTTAGATAACTGAGGACATGCATGTCAACATTTTTTTTTTTTTAAGGGAGAGTGACTAGAAACTAGTTTCTAACATAGTATATGTTGTGCGACAGTTTCCACATTGTAATCTGGCTTCTTGTTGCAGGTGATGGGTCTGCATTGAAAGACTTTCTAAAGAAATCTGCGGATGCTTCTCCTAATGACAGGGCAAAACTCTTGGAGGAAAATGAGGTAACAATTTACCATACTATGTAGAGCTTTGTACAATCCTTAACCAATTAAGATTGCTTCATTTCCATAATGCAGTATGCAGGTGCATTGGCCAGTAACTGGGAGGAAATGTTCCCAAAACTGCTGTATCAGCAGGTTACTTTTCTAGAAGCCTAATATTTGAAAAGCCTGACCCACTGAGCACACAGTTGAGGAGTGATACACTAATAGACTAAAGCCCCATACACACGGGGGAGATATATGGCTGAGCAATATATTGCTCAGTTTCTCCTGTTCATCAGCGACCCGAGATGGTCGCTGATGAAAAAACTGCCGGGGGAGCCCGGCAGTCAGCTGTTCGCAGGAGCATGTTCCTGCGACCAGTGATCACTACAGGGGTAAAAAACGGGAGCGCGCACCCAGCGATCGCCGGTGCACACTCCCATCATGGGCAATATGGTCGCTTAGCGACCATATTTCACACAATATTATACAAAATCGCCCCCCGTGTGTACAAACCTTTAGTATTGGCATGCTTATCTGAGTGCTCAGCATAGTGTACTTGAGTATTGGGTGCGCTGGATCTAGGCAAAACTATCTTAAGCACATTCATATTCAGATCCACTTTTAGAATATGGCTTTAACTCTGAATTAATGTTTTATGCAAAAAATAAATATTGTGTGTAATGTTCCATTCTCTTCCAGGCCTTACGTTCTGCACACAACGCCATTGCAGCTGAGGGTCAGTGTAGGGTAAGTCTATTGCTACAGTTGTGGTAATGTGTAAAGGACTACACACAGGTTGTCTAGCCTACAAGCTCACTTTTGGTGTTGCATGACTTCTCCTATTATAGTGGGACAAACCCTAATGTGAACTACATACGACACTACTTGTCATGTGTGGTGTGTGATATGCTATGTCTAACTAAAGTCCATGTCTGCAGGTGGACAATGATGTGCACTTCCACTTCATAGTGCTCACAGCTGTGGATGGCCATCTGTATGAGCTTGGTGAGTAATGAGGATCACCTGCATGTATGTCAGAAATATGGATAATATCACATGGCTATGTCCACCTATCCTCTGATTCTAGCACCAGGCATCTGACTATTAAATAGCCTCTTATTTAGAAAATTGTACATGCTGTATATATTCTTAATCAGCAGGTTTGCTCAGTGTAGCTCAGCATTTTGTATGCAGTCACACACTTTTCCAGGAAAACACTGCTAATGTCTGCAAACATGAAAACATGTTCACCAGTTACATACGTAATGTATGTGATTTGGGCTGCACCAAATATTTACTACATATGTGCAGCCTGGGGATGCCAGCTACCAGAGAGCTGGGCAGAGGAAGCATGAGGGCAGCAGATGCTGGAGATGTGATTGGGGGTTACCTGCAACCAGAGCTGGGCGGAGGGAGCAGCAGTAGCCGGCGAGGGGACCAGGGCAGCAGGCACACTTAATAGAAATCAAAGCCCATACAAATGAATGAAGCCACTGACTAAAACCTCTTAGCCAATCAGTGGCTGCCCAATCATTTGCCACCCCCTGCAACTCCCCGGGATAAATAGCATGCAGTTTATTACATGCAAAACTTGGCACATGAAGTGCCTATCGCATGTGATCCCTTCTGGGGAGCTGCCAGGACAATTGGATCAACTTGTCCTAAGGACAGGTCGGACTAATGTATGGGGGCCGTTAAGGTGCGTACAATTTGGCTAATTATTTCCTCAGAGGTCCTAGACAAACCATTTGGTGTCAAATGGTGAACAGTTGTATAAACTATTACCCCTGAATGATCAGTCTTCGATTGGCTACCACTTCCCTCCACCATTGTTAATCAGCTTTGCACAAATCGTTTATTGTGCAGAATCATGAAATGATTTGGACACTGCAAAAGATTGTCTATGATCTTCCATGCATGCAGAAAGATCATAGGCCTCATAAGAGCAGCAAGTATGTGCATCGATATCCTTCATACACCGGAACGATTGGTCAATCAGGGACGCCCACATTGTATGACTAATCACTCTATGTATGCACCTTTGGTATCTTTTGACTATCAGAAGCACACAAAGGGGCCCATATCAGCAATGTCTAAGTAAACTCAACTACCAAAAAATGGGATCACTGCAGTTCATGAAGTTATGGAACAAACAACAATTTGACTATCAAATCTTGTCTTGCAGATGGGCTAACTCCACAACCAATTGACCATGGTTCTACCTCTGAGAAAACATTACTGAAGGTAATGTAACTAAAGAACAGGGTCAAAATTTTGCAGAAAGTTATGCACCACTGTCTCTGGAGGAATTAGATTGCAGCACGAACCGTTGTACTTGCATAGAAGATCTGAAGTCCTGGTACAATAGCATACCAGTTTGGTCACTCAACACAACCCTCTATCAAGGGATGAGTGGTGGCAAGGAGTTTCAACTCTTACCTCATATCTCTGGTTGTGGTATAGGGTTCTGACAGTTGGGATCCTGACTGCCCAGACTCAGACAGCATGGTGAGTGCAACAAAGCCTCTTGTGGGCTTGCCACACTGGGCACGGTGGCTCGCTACTCTCTCCACCTTCTCTATTCTCCCTCTGAGGGTCGTGGACCCTCACGAGGGAACATAGCAGGTGGCTGTCGGGCACCCATCTGTCTACTTTTTGACAGTCTGGATCCAGACGTTGGGTAAATGACTGTCAGGACCGCATCCGGCACCCATATCTTTGACAACTGAGGTTTTCTGTAGTCTAATGCTGTTAAGTTCACTTCAGTAATGTGCCACCCACACTAGAAGCTTGTGTTTTAGCTATTGCGCTAGGATGCTATTATACTATTGTATAATCTTGTTTAATAATCTGGCCTTAGATATGTGCTTTTTTATTTATTTTTTTTGTTTTTTGTTTTTACCATAACTTGTTCACTGAAGGATTTTCTTCTCTTTAGGATGCAGCAAAGATCTGCCATCAATATACAGAGCGAGAGAAAGATGAAGTTCGTTTTTCAGCAGTCGCACTTGTCAAAGCAGCATAACGTGTAAAGGCAAAGCCTCGTGTATTGCAGTTTAACAGTGAAGCCTTACCAGTTACACAACTCACCTGCTTACTGCTCCAGCAAATTGTCTTAACAGCTGCTTCAAGTTTTTCTTCTGCCTAGAAAGGTTGTTCAGTGCATTAAGGTTTCACCTACCCTTGTACATGTTTAGCACTAAGTGCAGCACTTGTTCTGAGTAAAGTTCATTTTTGAAAAACAATTGTGTAGCTTTTTGTACATCTTCACCAGTCTGCATTATGGTAAACACTGCCAAAACATCAAGCCAGCTGCCTATATCAGGTGCCTGTATGCTACAGAGACTCCTTGGTGTGATCTGCAGTAGCTGAAGGCTGTCAGAATAGCTAATAGAATATATCTGGAAGTGTTAGAAGTGTTAATTGTATATTGGTGGTACTCAAAGGGTCTTAATCTTATGTAATGCTGGAGAAGCTACTATTGTGGCCTTTGCAGCAATGTCTTTCAGTGGCAACACTATTTCTCATGAAAGGCCTGCACTTCCATTTGTGGTGAGCAGCCTGGATTCTGCATGTTCCTGAGAAGCACTGAACTTGTGCGCAGATCACTAACGCAATCAAACGGTGCTTTTCAAAGGATCTGTCAAAGTAGAACTAGTATACCTATGCTTGACCCTCTAGCACAGGCATGTCTAAACTGCGGCCCTCTAGCTGTTTAACTAGAAGTCCCATCATGCTTTGCCGGTTTTGCTATTGGGAATGCTAAAACTATGGCAAGGCCTGCTGTGATGTGTAGTTTCACAACAGCTGCAGTACCACAGTCTAGACACGTCTGCTCTGGCAGATAACCATTGGCAGTGTATCACCTATGAAGATCTTAAGCCAGTGGTTCCCAAGCCACTGGCTAGGGAACATCAGCATTTGTTCAAGACACCCCTAGTCTGTTAAAGATATTGAATGAAGTCAATTGTGCTTAAGGTACCCTCAGGTTCAGTTATGTGGTGGGGAACATAGCTGTGGTTCTAATTTTCATACACTTTCTAATGGGCAAAAGTGGTGCTGGTGGCTGCCAATCACTGAGCATAAATTTGTTCTGGTAGTGGATACCCCAGGGTGCCTAAGCAGTTAGGGAGCCACTGCCTTAAGCACTAGCAGAATAGCTGTATATGGCAGAGTATTGTTAATGCAGTGCCAATTAAGAGTATGGTGCTTCTGGATGGAATATAGGGTGCAGCAATCGGTACTTGTTTCCTAGCACGGCCACAATCTTGGGCATCGTGTACCTTAAGTTAAGGTACATGATGGACCCGATTTCCTTTGAAATCAGGTCCATTTTGCCGGCAAAGGAAAAATCGTGGGCATCGCGTCAGTCGGGACCATTAACATTGACCCCTGACGCGATGCCCCTGATTTTGCCATAGGCTTCAATGTTAAAATATTTTTTAACATTGAAATCGGGAGCATCACATCGGTCTTGTGCCATTATGGCACAAGATGAGATGGACTTGATTAAGTCCATCTCACATAGTGAAAAAATGTGAAATGGGCCAATAGGATCCATTTCACATTATCTATGGCCCCGTCCGTCACCCCACAATTAACGTGAACCCGACGCATGGTGAGTGTAGCGCGTCCTCCGACCTTTTCATTCCCCTACTATCCACGTCGGCGTGGAGTTGAGAATATATAGTGTGGCGAGCCACCGAGCGCTCGCCACGCTTCGGGGACGCGTATACCTGTGAAGTAATACGCGGGGCTTGCCGCACTTTATATTCTCAACTCCACGCCGATGTGGATAGTAGGGGAATGAAAAGGTCGGAGGAACCACTGTTCTAGTGCATGACCTAAATCTGCTTCTCAATTCATCAAGTGCAGGTTACTTAATTTTTATTAAAATTTTGACTTTCTGGGGAGGATGTATGAAGCAGGGAGAAGTGATTTCCCCCCCCCCCCCCCCCTTTTTTTTTTTTTAATAAACCCAGCCTGTAAAACAGTCAGCTGATTGGTACATTTTCACCAGCCAGGCACTTTATTACTTCTCCTCCCTTATAACTGCTTCACACAGTATATCTACCCCTTAGTAATCTACTCAGGCAGAACCGAGCTGCATAATCATTATGTGGACCTCTGGCTATTAAATGGTGCAGGTTAAGGTAGTGTTGTTAGAGCTTAATGATGGGTGTAAAATGTGGTCTCAGAAAAATATCAATTTGTATATAGTTGTTGGTAATATACAGTAAGTGGCAGGGACACATTGCATTTGAGCAGCTTAGATGGGGTTTTAGCATTTACTTTAAGGCCATGCTTGGTAGGTGAGTGCTGATTGGCTTATGTAGCTTACCATTAGACTTTTTTTTTTTTCTTGGATCCATGCATCTTGTTGGGGAATACTGTGCTTATAAGCAGTATACCATTTTCCTGCAGAACCAGGATGTGCAGATGCTGACCTAATGGGAGATAAACCCCTGTTACATGAGACACTAGCCTTCTGTCTGGGCCCATTCCAAGAAGTCTCTTTTCAAAGATCTGTTAAGCGGTAAAAAGCTAGCTTTAAATTTAAGTCAATCACTGTAGAAAAGGTGATCTGAATGCACTAACTGTACCCATTTTGTGCTGCAGCCTTTACTTCTCCTAGCCCTGCCGGTACTTATGTAATATCTGGGCTCCCGTTTTTCTTATGAGACCGCGGGGCTAGCCACTCTTCGGGCACGGTGGCTCGCTGCGCTCGCCACACTATATAAAATCAACTCCGTGCGTAGGTGGATAGTAGGGGTGCATTTAACATGGGAGCCCAGATAATACATAAGTACCGCCCTGCCTCCTGCTTATGTCCCCCTGGTGGCAGTTGTCTTCCTGTTTATACCAGGTAGCCAGATGTGGTCTCAGTATACCAATGGTTTACTGCCCAGCTACTCACCCATATTTGACTGCAGTTTCAGCTGTTTGCCAAGTTGCCCTCAGTGATTGTGTTTTGTTTTGAGTTATGCCACCCTTGCACTCCCAGGCACCTATGTGTATATACTCCCTCCCCTTCCCAGTGGGGCTACATATCACTGTGTGGACATCCATTGACCACTCTCCTGTGATGTTTGGTATTTATCTGTACTGTTTACCAGACTTCTGTTCCAGCCTCTAACATGTTTTATACTATTGTGACAGCATTGCCCTCTTGTGTACCAGATCTGAACTGCTCTGACCATGGTTTGTTCCTAATCTTATTACTTGTATCTTAAGTTGGAACTTGAGAACACTAGTCTACACCATGGACTCTCTAAACGTGCTGCTTATTCTCATTTTGTTAGAGCTATTTGGAATTAGCTACCACTTACCTGGAAAGTTGAAACCTATGGAATTTCTTACCACTGTTTCTGCAAGCATCTGGAAACACTTTTCACAATCCTTGCCATGCAGCTAAAGTTGAAACTAAACTCTGGCAACTAAGGCTCTGTACTGGAGTACCCAACTGAATATAGGCAATGAATGAGCGATACAGCATGGAATAAGGCTGCTAAGGGCGGTATTCAATGAGCCTGATTCGCCATGTTTTTATGGCGAATTTGTGCTGTTTGGCGAATTTTTGACTAAAACGGTGAATCACCCTATTCAATGACCACATGGCGAATACATTTGAAGGTTTTTTTCGCCATGATTCACCGAGTAGCAATCGCTATCTTTTTATTGAGAAGTGGAATGTGAACTTTTAAAATAAAGTGTTTTGTTTTTTACATTTGGTGTAAAAAAATCAGGAATTTTATTCTAAAGAGGGGCATGCTATTTTTATTCATGTGCTGTAAGCACATGAATATATATTTAATTTTAAAAAATATATATATATATATATTTTTACACAGCAGCCAGCAGGGGGCGCCGGAGCCGAGCCACTCATTACATATTCATATATTCACTGCACCCGATCGTTACGATCGGGTATAGTGAATATACGGTCCCCTGCTGGCACCCCCGGGGGGCAGCCTGTGCTGCCTGGCACCCGGGGAGCCCACCTACCCCCCACAAAGTTCTGGGGCAGGCAGAGAGACTTCCATCTCTCTGCCTGCCACCGTCCTCAGGCTCCCTGCGGCATTCGCCGCAGGAGCTTATATTCGCCAGTCAGGGGCAGCGAGCCCCTGACACGTTGAATACCGGAGCCGGCCGGCTCCGGAACGTGGCGAATGTGCAGCGAATCCTAAAAAGGATTCGCTGCACCTCGCAGGTATTCTCATTGAATACCGCCCTAAGAGTCATCTGTATTGTAAGAGGCTTAACTGAAGATGGATCTTCCTTTAGGCCTTGACGGTCTCTTGGACTGCTGCTTCTAAATAAGTTCAAGCCTTATACCCCATACACACTAATTGACCCAAAAACCAACCTGGCCTTGGCCGATAAAGTTAACAATATCTGCTGTGATATTGTCCGTGTTTATTGAATGATATTTGCCATTACTAATCAGTGACATCACAGGGACCTGCTGAACGTGCAGGCCTTTGGGAATATAGCAAGTTCAGAAGAGAAAAATCCGTATTAACGCACAGGAACAATATCTTTCACACTAGTGCTCAGGTTCTCAAACTTGGTCCTCAGTACCCCCACACAGTGCAGGTTTTCTCTTGATTTTAAAAATGTGAGTAATGAATGCAGCAGTGCACCTGCCAGGTGATCTGGGAAACGTGAACTGTAGGGGTCCTGAGGACCGAGTTTGAGAACCACTACCCTAGTGTGTATGGGGCTTTACGTATGTAAGGAAAAGTGCAAGACTCCATGTTCCACTACCTCCCTAAACTATTGTGTTATACCTAGGCTTTCTCCACCTGAAGCTCAAGTCTACAAATCTATATAAATCTAAATCTGTGTACACATGCATCGATTTTTGGCTATTTTCGACTCTGCTTATAGAAGCAAAATCGAATCCACATCAAATTCTTTTTAGGACACTTTCGATCTGCATTCGATTCGTGCTCCTGTTTTCTCAATCGAAAAGAAAAATCTACTGTGCAGCCAAGGATATATCGAATTGGATCCAGTAAATTGAATGTGTACCATGAATGAAAAACGAATTTGAATCTAACATCGAATTTAAAGCAAAACTAAGTGTGCCTACATCCCTTGCCATCTAAATAACATCATAGATACCTTTTTTTTAATGACTATTGTACCAGACCCTGTTACTTTTAATTCTTTGTTAGAAGACAACTTTCCAATCCTTCTATAAAGGCTGGAACCACAGATCCACAAAGAGCAGGATTTAGGTTAGTGTCTTGTGTGTGCGTGTGTGTGCGTGTGTGTGTGTGTTTAGTTTTAGAAAGCTTATTTATTCACCAACCTGGTTCTGGTTCTGACACGTAAATGGAATTAGGGCTAGCCTTCAATTGAATAAAATGGATGCGCTCTCCCAAAAAAGCCAGCAAAAGTGAAACCTGTGTGTTTTCGGCTACCGCAGCCCAGTTATCGCTGGATTCAGGGATTTTGCTTCGCCTGTCTGAGGCAGGCACGAAAATATCCTCGATAAGCTGCAGAATGGCTGGCTTTTCAAGGAGAAATAGATATTTAACAGTGTCTTATATGGCGCATACATATTCCGCAGCACTTTACAGAGAATATTTGAACATTTACATCAGATAGCCCTGAGCATGCCTATTATCAGCGATCGTGGGTTATGGGATATGCCTGGTAATCTTGATCTTATTTCTCTTGGCGTTTATAATAAGATGGACATGTTTTGTGACCATAGTGAAATGTGTCCTGTCATTACCACGTTTTTACATCTGCGTGCCAAGTAGAAAATACTGACATTTGGTAAAAAAAAGCCCACGTCTATGACCATGGAATTCTGCTTTTCTAGGATTTTCTTACAACTGTTCAACAAAAAAAGATGGATTTTTAAGAAGTGTGCCGCTGCATGCATGATCAAACTGATGCACAGGGCCTTTACAGCTGCCTATGGTCCCACAATTCTAGGAGCCTCTGAGCAGGGGCGGGTGGTAGTCACAATCAGTATGGTGTGAATTACACCTAGAATTATAGGCCCTTGTGCAGCTGCCCAATAGGTCCATACTTTAAGATGGCCCTGCCACCAGGGTATATACACCAAGTTACCACCCGGTTCATCACAACACCCAGCAATACCTGTTTCTCCCCGTGTCTATGTGCTACAGTACTTGTTGTTCTACAAAACTAAGAACTAGGTAAGATGTACCACGTGTGGGTGAACCGCCACCAACCCAGCATTCATAGCACTTGTACACCTAGGGTACAGTGTACTGATAATTGTCTATTCAACCATATAATTACAACCATTCTCTTTCCAGTCGCACTTTATTATACTCTGCTATTAAATAAGGGTCAGAGCGCCATCTTCTGGATACTCTGCTAATAACATGGATATACTTTCAACTTCGGCAGAGCAAACTCAATGTGGCTTCAGGCACCAGGGTGTGTTCAGTGCTTCTTTAAGCTACATGGCAGGCAGGAGCAATACTGGGTTCCCAAATAATGGTTTGCCGCTTTAAGGCATAAATCACTTAAGGTGCCCATACACGGTACAATTATTGTATACAATATCTCATCGCATTGCATAGGTTTTGTAATGCAATGAGATGAGATCTAGTACAAAGTATGTGCAGGACGTGTTTTTTGAGATGTGTGATGGGAGCGTGCATCGCACCCAACAATTGTACAGTGTATGGACACCTTAAGAACTTCATTCACGAAAGTTGCAGTTTTCAAAACAATAGAAGCAATGGTGTATCCATAATGGGTGCAGGTGCTGCCATGTACATGGGCCCCTGCGGTATGAAGGGGCCACACCACACAACCTGCACACATTTGTTTCCACACTTTTCCAGAGTTTAGTGTCGGCAGCCGGTTAAATCATTGGGAAAATGGGCAATGCCCACTTTCCTAGGGTTTTGCACATACACAGTTGTGAAAACACCAGAAAAATGTCCACCGTGCCGTTTGCACAGAGCCCTGCACGATTGCTGTATACTCTGACAAAGCACCAGAGTTTACTAGTGTGCAGAGTACTAGAGCAGTGCAGCCGACTAGAGAGGAGGGGAAGGGGCCTGGACACAGAATGCACATGGGCCTCCTTGCCTCATGATACCACTGGCGTGCGGTGGGGTGAGGCACAGCCTTTCCTGTCATACTAGCATATATACTGGCGTTTTGAATTGATAAATTATGTCAAAAATACAAATAATTTATAAAAAAAAATCGGTACTTATGTATTATCTGGACTCTCATGTTAAATGCACCCCATTTTTTCATACCGCTACTATCCAACTACGCATGGAGTTGATTTTATATAGTGTGGCGAGCGCAGCGAGCCACCGTGCCCGAAGCGTGGCGAGGGGACGCGGTCTTATAAGAAAAACGGGAGCCCAGATATTACATAAGTACCAAAAAATCCTATTTTTATTATTCTAATCATTTTTATAGTCAAAACGCTGGAGTAAAAAGTCTATGGCAGGTGAGGCAGTGCCTCCCCTGGCTACCTTTTCTGCACCTCTCTCATCAAAACTCATCGAATCTCCAGCAGTGTATACTGCTGTACATGTGTATAATGCTGGTATGTCCCCGATGGCTCATATATTGCGTGCAAATCTGGCTCTGGTACTTGCCAGGGACTCCTCAGCCATTTACCTCACCGCACGTCCATGCATGATACTATACCCTTGCATGAAAGGTTTAATCAGAAGTTTTGTAATTGAACGTTATTGTACTGTCTGTAGCTACCCAGTTTGTTTTATCACTGTCTCCAGTTGTAATGTGCAGAAGAATGTTATAAATGCAAATGTAGTTCCTCATCCTTCCAGCGAGTGGCAGTCTGCTCAAAGGAGACAAAAGTATAGGGTGGGAATGCATTAGACAATAGATTGTTAGTCCACTACTCCATTAACATCAGTGTTTCTTCTTAATCGCCTTAGTAGCAAAGCACAAGTGTGACAACTTGTAAGCACAGCTAATAAATATAGCTGGTATTTTAGCTCCAGACAGCTATAACTGTGTCCACTGGTGATCAGCTGAAGACTTGCTTATAAATAGCTTCCTATAAATGTCACAGGTTTTATTTGGATAGCACTGATAGTATTTAGGTTGCATGAAGCTGCCTGATATGATGGTGGAGTGGCTATTTCTCTTGGCCTATCCACCCATTTAGGGTGACATCAGAGCTGATTGTGTATGAAGTGTGGGGGGAGTGATTGTGTGGAACAATGTCTAACTTTTTATTTTACAACTACCTGTCGCTGTCACATCCCTTCTAGGCTGGGGACACAGCCGCTTTTGCTATGTTTAAGCAATCGTGGGGCTCCCCAGGAAGTACAGACTCGTGGATTACTCCCTAGGGATCAGACCGACATATCACCTACATCGCACAATATTTATGGCTGATATGCACTCTTCCACATTCGCATGTGACCGCGTCATGTTTGATGTACAGCACATCAAACCTAGGGATTTTGCTAGCGACCTAATGCATGCCAAGGACGGAACAGTGAGCGTTCGATACTTATCTGTAAGGCGCTGTGGAATATGTGTGCACTATATAAATAACTTAATGAATAAATAAATAATAATACTTCATTAACAATGTGCCAGTGGGTACCGCCGACCCTCACTGACGGGGATTTATTCTGATCCAGTGTACCAGTGTACTCAGCTTAAGGAAACCAGAGTCCAGAGCAGAGGAATTAAGGGGTCCGATGACACTCGATGCACACTCTCCAATTCCTCAGCGTACACCAGAGGCATGCCCGGCTGAGTAGAGGTGCGGCCTGATATAAAGGAGTGTTGTCTTAATAGAATCATAGCGATCTGGGCGGAATATTACCGCCCAGGATCGCATTGTAAAATGCGATCATTTCGCCCCAATGTACCAATGTTACCTGTCAGGGCGCAGGGACAGGGCTCCAAAAGGAGCCTGTCTCTGCGATGCCTGGTGCTGGAAGCCTGGGGTCTGCGCATGCGCGGTTACGGGCTTACCCCCCCGCGCGCGACCCCGCTGACCACACTGCCACCGGGGCAGTGCGGTGTGTAGGCCATAGGCTACAATGGGCTATCGCCATATCAGAATGGCGATAGCCCAGGGATGCGATGCCGGGCTGCCCGATGTTGATACATCGGGCAGCTTCGCATCCCCCATGGGGGATGCGGCCGGCGCGCTGCAGGGGGGGGGGATCGCAGCAGGGATCGGAGATTCCTGCTGCGGTCCCCTGTGATAAATTAGGGGGATACTTAATATTTGTGGTTAACCCCCGAAGATGGGTGTTTTCGGGGATTTAGCCGCAAATATTAGTTGATAAATGGGCCCCTATGACTGACAGGAAGACAGCGTTTGGCGGTGGTAACCGCACAAGTTGCCAAAAAAAAAAACAGGCGTTTCCAGGGAGGGTTTGTGATGTCAGAGATGACCACTTCCAGCCTGTCTCAGTTGCAGATTTGTGAAAGGGTCGGAGCTGCTCACATTTGCACAGACTGCAACAACCTTTGATAGTTTGTGAATTGTGTATGGATTTGCGAGTCGATGCCGGTTAGCGAGCCATTCGCAATTCATTCACAAATTTACACATGGCAGGTTTCCTTTCTGTCTGAGTGGCGGCTTTCTCCTCTCCTGCCACTGCAAATTCTCACATTAGCAATCCAACAATCCAAGCTGAATTGGCCCCTTAATAAGTATTCTTATAAAATATTGATATGAAATCAAAACTTTTTAGGAACTGTTGCAGTGTGCCCTAGCTAATCGGTATGGCAGAGCAATTAGAATGTATTTCTACCCCTGCCAGAGCGGTAGGGGAGATTACCACATCATGTTTTTTGCACAAAGCTCAGAGACTTCCCTAATTATTACTGAAAACCAACCTATGTAACAATACCCTAGATCCAGCCATAGTAATACAGCACATATACAGTATCCTACATACAGATGCCTGGCAGACCACGTCATTATTTCCACAGAAGCAATGATAGCGTAAGTTGGAAACAAATGACAAATGTTTCCTATTGGGAAAAAAAATACCAAGGGTTTAATACTGCCATGAGGTGGAAAAATAATCATTAGATGTGGGTGTGAAGCATCTAAATAAATTTAAAGCCTGGGAATTGTAGGACAGAGTTATGCTGGCCATACATCTACAGATTTAGAGTCTGATCTGGCTGGTGGGAACAAATTCTTGGTAATGGATCAAGGCAAATGACAGTTGACCAGGGCCGTCTTTTCGTATGGGCTCCAGGTGTGTAAGGGCCCTATTCTGATAGCTGAGGATCCCCTTTTTCCAGGGATACCAGAATTTTGAAAATCGGCCCTGGGTAAATTGAGATATCCAACTTCAAAGCAGCAGTCCAGATCCAACCTGTTAATTGCACTTCCCAGTCAGATTTCTCAGGTCCTTTCTTACTTAGAGTATATGCCAAAAGCTAGGACTCTTCCCTTTGTGTGGACACTAGCGGCTTGTCTCTATCTTGCCCATAACCAGAGATATCAGCCTTCCAGCTCCAGCTCCAAAAGTCTGGTGTACAGTTTTATATTTTTGTCAATGGATTGCTCTGGCTCCTAATCTCTGATCCCCAAGTTCCCAGCACCTCCTGAAAGTTGGAACTCTAGGTTTTATACTATTGAAGGCTAAGAAATCTATTTCCAGATAATGGCGATATCTGCAGTCAAACAAGCTGCCCTTCCACCGCAAAATGACGAATATTAAGCCCACTCCATTATCCAACCCTCCACTGCGTATAAACACCCCCTACCTCCCTGGAAGTCATTTACAAGGGACCCTTCATTCAGCTCAGTGCCCCCTTCCACACGTTAGTGTTCTCCGTCTCACCACCTGTGCAGTAAAGGAGTAATAAGCAGAAGTTACTGCTCCAGGTCCTACATGTTGAATGGAAGATAGAGCACCCCCTGCCACCCGTGGGTGATCAAAGCTGCTGCTGATAGCACCCCCCACCCCTAGGAGGGGAGAATGGGTAAGGGCCCCAGTGCATTGCTTTGCCCAGGGTCCTACACTGCTGTTAAGATGGCCCTGCAGTTGACCATTTGCTTTGAAATGTTGGAAAACTGCCAATAACTCAGATATTACCAGGTATTTGTTCCAACCAGTCAGATCAATCTGTAGATGTAGGGCAAGCTTTATGCCATATGGCAATAGGATTACACTGTAAATTGTATAATGTCAGAATAGTTTGCTTAATTATACTTCAAACTTCTCTGTGCAAATTGATACTAAAACAGACATTGTAATGGAGTAGCAATAGGCTTGGATGCACTGTGTAGCATATAAGCACTGGGGGCCTGTGAGGGCTATTACTACGCCCACCCCTGCCGGGACCTGCAGATGCTTGTCTACAGTCCAGTCGCACCTGCCCCTAGAAGCAACAGACACAGCAGCGGTGGCTGGTGTGGGTGGAATCCCCTGACAAGGAGCAGAACCTCTGTGACAATGAGCATGGCTGCGTTCCCTGACAATGAGCAGGTACAATGGGCGAGGGGGGGGGGGGGGGGGTGGTGGTGCTGGAATTATAGTTACGACACTGAGACGTTGACAATGTTATGGGCAACCTGCACTTTAATAAATATACCCCTTAGTTTCACCCCTCTGCCCCTGATCTCAAGGATCTGGCTGCTATTACATGGCGTTGTAATCTTACGCTTTTACAATATAGGATATATTCAATCTCTTCCAACTGTCGGAAATATAAGCACACATTCAATAGCCCCCATATAGTATTGGTGTTACTCTGTAACTTCCTTAAGGCCCCTAAGCACTTATGCAAGGCACCATCTCTTATATATTTAGCCAGATCTGTCACTCAACCCCTGTGGAGAACGTTCCTGTGTAGAACAGTTTCACTTTCATGTGTCTAACGTTCCACCCCCTTGACATCACCTCCCCCCGCCCAGCCAGGGCTACAGTACACGCCCACCATCCACCATTACTCCACAGCCACCATTCACCATTACTCCTGCACATCCCTACCCTCTGCCAGGACCCCCGCGACCCCCCTCCCGCGATTCGCGGGACCCCCCCTCCCGTGATTTGCGGGACCCCCCCGCGACCCCCCTTCCCGCGATTCGCGGGACCCCCCCGACCCCCCCTCCCGCGAATCGCGGGACCCCCGCGACCCCCCCTCCCGCGATTCGCGGGACCCCCGCGACCCCCCCTCGCGCGATTTGCGGAACCCCCGTGACCCCCCCTCCCGCGATTCGCGGGACCCCCGCTTTCCCCCCTCCCGCGAATCGCGGGACCCCCCTCACGCGATTCGCGGGACCCCCGCTACCCCCCCTCCCGCGATTCGCGGGACCCCCGCGACCCCCCCTCCCGCGATTTGTGGAACCCCCGTGACCCCCCCTCCCGCCATTCGCGGGACCTCCGCGACCCCCCTCCCGCGATTCGCGGGACCCCCGCGACCCCCCTCCCGCGATTTGCGGAACCCCCGCTTTCGCCCCTCCCGCGATTCGCGGGACCCCCGCACCCCCCCTCCCGCGATTCGCGGGACCCCCGCTTTCCCCCCTCCCGCGAATCGCGGGACCCCCGCGACCCCCCTCCCGCGATTCGCGGGACCCCCGCGACCCCCCCTCCCGCGATTTGCGGAACCCCCGTGACCCCCCCTCCCGCCATTTCCGGGACCCCGCACCCCCCCTCCGGCGATTCGCGGGACCCCCGCTTTCCACCCTCCCGCGAGTCGCGGGACCCCCGCGACCCCCCCTCCCGTGATTCGCGGGACCCCCGCGAACCCCCCCTCCCGCGATTCGCGGGACCCCCGCGACCCCCCTCCCGCGATTCGCGGGACCCCCGCGACCACCCTGGTATCCGGACTATTGTTAGACAGCACTTACATCGACAGCCATTACATCGACACCATTAGTTCGACAGCTCAATAGGTCGACATGGTTTTAGGTCGACATACCATTAGGTCGACATGTCATTATGTCGACAGCTCATTAGGTCGACATGTTTTTAGGTCGACACTGCCATTAGGTCGACAGTGTCTATGTCGACAGTCAAAAGGTCGACATGGGTTTTTTCACTGTTTATTGAGCCGACATGTGCCGACAGGCGGTATTTCATGCCCTACTATCCACACTAGGGCGTGGTGGGAGAATAAAATAGTGTGCCGAGCGCAGCGAGGCACCGTGCCCGAAGCATAGCGAGCGGCTGCGGTACACTTCAAACTGTGTCCATGTCGACTATGTCGACATTTTGGCCAAAAAACAGTGAAAAAAACCCATGTCGACCTTTTGACTGTCGACATAGACTCTGTCGACCTAATGGCAGTGTCGACCTAAAAACATGTCGACCTAATGAGCTGTCGACATAATGACATGTCGACCTAATGGTATGTCGACCTAAAACCATGTCGACCTATTGAGCTGTCGAACTAATGGTGTCGATGTAATGGCTGTCGATGTAAGTGCTGTCTAATATCCGTCCCAGACCCGACCACCCCCTCCCGCGATTCGCTGGACCTCCGCGACCACCCCCTCCCGCAAAACACGGGACCCCCGCGACCCTCCCGCAAATCGCGGGACCCCAGCGACCCCTCCCTCCCGCGAGCCCCCTCCCGCAATTCGCAGGACCCCTGCATCCTCCCCTCCCGCGATTTGCGGGACCCCCCCTCCCGGCATTAAAAGGGCCCCCCACGACCCCCCCTCCCGCGATTCACGGCACCCCCCCCCTACTGTGATTTGCGACCCCCCTCCCGCAATTCGCGCCGCCCCCTCCCGCGATTCACGAAACCCCCCCCTCCCGCGATTTGCGGGCCCCCTCAGCACTTCTCGCGATTTGCGACCGCCCCCTAATTCACACATTCGGGGACCCCACCTCCCGCGATTCATGCCCCCCTCACGCAATTCACGGCACCCCCCACACCCCCCTTCCTGCGATTCGCAACCCCCCACGACCCCCCCTCCCGCGATTCACGAAACTCCCTGTAGCGCCCCCCTCCCGCGATTTGCGGGCCCCCTCGGCACCTCTCGCGATTTGCGACCGACCCGTAATTCACACATTCGGGGACCCCCCCTCCCGCGATTCATGCCCCCCTCACGCAATTCACGGCACCCCCCATACCCCCCTCCCTGCGATTCGGAACCCCCCACGACCCCCCCTCCCGCGATTCATGCCCCCTCCCGCGATTCACGGACCCCCGCACCACCCCCCTGCGCCCACCCTCCCTTGATTCACGCCCCCCTCATGCAATTCACGGCAACCCCCCACACCCCCCCTTCTGCGATTCGCAGCCCCCCCACGACCCCCGCCTCCTGCGATTCATGACCCCTCCCGTGATTCACGGACCCCCGCACCACCCCCCCTTGACTCACGGCACCCCACGCGCCCCTCCCGCAATTCACGGACCTCCGCAACCCCCCCTCCCGCAATTCACTAACCCCGACAACCCCCCTCCCGCAATTTGCGGACCCCCCTTCCCACGATTCAAGCCCCCCCGCGCCCCCGCCCACGATTTGCGGACCCCCGCCCCCTCCCGCTAACCGCGGATCCCCATACACCACCCCCCCTCCCGCAATTTGCAGACCCCCCAGACCCCCTTCCGGCAATTCCACCCCCCAGCGGACCACCGCGGCCCCCGCTCCCGCATTTCACGTACCCCCGTGACAATGGGGGATCCTGTACCACCACAAGCAGGTACCGCCCCTAGGTGGGAAATCCGGCCCTGGCTGCCGCACTGCAGGTTTCCCCACTGCCCTCTGCACCAGCGCCACAACTTTTATCAATGTCTTGCCCACATACCACTATTATACAGCCTCCTGCTCTCATGCACGCTCACTCCCTCCCAGTGGGAGGAGACGCTCACCCACTGCCGGGAGCTGCATACTGTCCCCCACCCTCCTCCAGTTCTAGGGATGCCCATCGACCATCAATGATTTTCAAATAATCGATGGTTTATGGCCGATGTTGAATACTTTTGCCATCAATGTGGGAGGACACTGCCCTGCCTCCTGTTCTCCTGCCCCGTAACTTCCGCCAGTGGAGACCCGCTCACCCTGTGTTGCCCACATTCCCCTATCATGCTTTACCGCCCAGCCTCCTGCTCTCATGCACCCTAACTCCCACCCAGTCGGAGGAGACACTGACTCCTGTATTTCTGTGCTGCCACGCTGGACCCTCACCCACTGGCAGAAGCTGCACAGTGTCCACCACCCTCTTCAGTCCCCCGTATGCCCACACACCCCTATCACTACCCAGCTTCCTGCTCTCCTGAACCGTAACTTCCGCTGACGCTGTGTTGCCCACATACCCCTATCATGCCTCATATCCCAGCCTCCTGCTCTCATGCACCCTAACTCCCACCCAGTAGGAGGAGACACTGACTCAGGGCCACCGTCCGGTACTCCTGTGCTGCCACGCTGGACCCTCACCCACTGCCAGAAGCTGCAATACAGGGCATCTTTCATACAATTCTAACCATATTTCTCACAATACAAATGTTCACAAATTAAGGGGCGTAGCCCCTTACGCCGGTGTGAAGAGCGCCCGTAGGGCGCGATGAATCACCTAGTGATAAATATATAATAACTGCTAGGGATATGTGCCCATCTTTCTGTTGGGCCGGGAGTGTGGCACTATGTTTGCCGTTGAACACTCACTGGGCACTCGCCGTAACATTTCCCCCTTGTCATATTCAATGAATTAACATCTCGGCGCCCCTCACTGTGAGAGTAGACCGATACAGCATACCAGGAGGCAGACTGCCTTTGCTTCCTGCACTTCCTCGCCATTATAAACAGGACGGTACTTGTGGAGTATCACGGCTCCCACGACCTGCATCGTATGCAGATCGTATGCTAAAAATCGCATGTGGCATACGATGGCATACGATGCGATGCGATGTTTTACCGATTTTTGACCATTTTTGCTCAAAAATCGTATGCCATATGTAGTGGCATACGATGTCATACGATGCGATACGATGTTTTACCGATTTTTGAGCAAAAATGGTCAAAAATCGGTAAAACATCGAATGGCATCGTATGCCATATGTAGTGGCATACGATGTCATACGATGCGATACGATGTTTTACCGATTTTTGAACATTTTAGCTCAAAAACCGTATGCGATCGAATCGGATGCCATACGATGGCATGCGATGCGATGGCACCCGATTTTGGACTGAAATGCATCAGAATGCATTGACATGGGTATTAAAGTAGTGAAATGCCCCCAAATGCCATTTTTCATAGTGCACCACCCCCACTATCAACGTCAACCCGAAGCGTGGCGAGCGCAGCGAGCCCGCGAGGGGCGGCGGTACGCGTCCTACGACCTTTTCATACCCCCACTATCCACGTCGGCGTGGAGTTGAGAATAGAATAGTGTGGCGAGCGCAGCGAGCCACCGAGCCCGAAGCGTGGCGAGCGCAGCGAGCCCCGCGAGGGGACGCGGATACCTTCACAGCTATACGCGTCTCCTCACGGGCTTTACAGGTATCCGCGTGCGCTCGCCACGCTTCGGGCTCGGTGGCTCGCTGTGCTCGCCACACTATTCTATTCTCAACTCCATGCCGACGTGGATAGTGGGGGTATGAAAAGGTCGTAGGACGCGTACCGCCGCCCCCTCGCGGGCTCGCTGCGCTCGCCACGCTTCGGGTTGACGTTGATAGTGGGGGTGGTGCACTATGAAAAATGGCATTTGGGGGCATTTCACTACTTTAATACACATTTCAATGCATTCTGATGCATTTCAGTGCAAAATCGGGTGCCATCGCATCGCATCGGATGCCATCGTATGGCATCCGATGCGATCGCATACGATTTTTGAGCAAAAATGGTGAAAAATCGGTAAAACATCGTATCGCATCGATGGCATACGATGCCATGCGATGTTTTACCGATTTTTCACCATTTTTGCTCAAAAATCGGTAAAACATCGTATCGCATCGTATGACATCGTATGCCACTACATATGGCATACGATGTTATACCGATTTTTGACCATTTTGTCTCAAAAATCGGTAAAACATCGTATCGCATCGTATGCCACTACATATGGCATGCGATGGCATACGATTTTTGAGCAAAAATGCTCAAAAATCGGTAAAACATCGCATTGCATCGTATGCCATCGTATGCCACTACATATGGCATACGATGCCATACGATGGGAGCTGTGATACTCCACAAGTACCAACAGGACTGTTCACACCCTGGACCTTTGCCATTTTTGGATAGACTGCAGAGTGAGACAGGGGCTGCAGTGCTGAGCAAAGTGGTTTCTTCTGTGGAATAAGTGCACCCTGGTGAACAGACACCCAGCAGAGCTTTATCTAGCCAGGACACAAAGTATGGGAGAGAGGAGAGAGAGAGTTGTAGGACCATTTTCGAGATAAGGTGAATCATTGGTGAAAATAATGTGAGAGGTGAATCATGGGTAACAATAATGAGAAAAAAATACATCATTATATTAATGTGGCACTTTTGTGGCAAAATTATATAGATCATTAAAATTAAAAAAAAAATGTTTGTAGATATACATTTTTATTTAATAAGTCCGTAAGCTGCGTTCACCTAAAAAAAAAATGACAAGAAGAAGTCGTCCGGCATACCACAAAAAAACAGCGAGCAGCATTCGCCGTATTAGCTTTGAATAAAGTGACGGCGAAGTCTGCTATTTTTCCCATAGAGAACAATGGTGAGGAGGCATCAGCAAAGAGACTGAAGCTTGTTGGAAACGGCGTGTGCGGCTGCCAAAACAGCGAGCTCCGTGCATTAGCTGCAAACCCCGCTGTTTGGTGGAATCCTCTCCATCCTCTGACAGCGAGGGTTCCCCCGGAACACTGAATACGGTGAGCAGCCGGTATTGATATCAGCAGCCGCCGATCGTACGTACCGTGTGTAGCTACTGTATATACAGCATGTTAATAATTAACAACATTGTATTCTGTTTTGTTTGTGTATGAATAGCAGGGACCTAGAAATGCATAAGTATGTAATGTATCAGAAGCTGGAGCTCTGCTGCAGTGATTAATACTTCACTTACATGTCTCCAAAGCCGTAATCAATTTTTTCTGGCGTCATACTGCCCTGGAATTTATTTACCGCCAATTATAGCTCTTTAACGATTTATTCCTGGCAGTTTAAGCTATTAGCTCACTTATATCTTAAACACGATGCAAATAGCCAGTTCCAGAACATAGGTGGTCATTCTGATTGACCAGTTTTGTGGGTCATCTAAACGCCACCCGCCGCACACACCGCAAATCTCCCTGCGCGCATGCTAATGAATGTGCATAAACATCAATTCACAGATTGCTTGCGCTGCAGAAATCATTCGATGGTTGCCGACTATCGAATGATATCTCTAGCGCTCACGGATCTAAGACACTCTCTGGTGTCAGATCCGCGGCGCCACTGTACGGGAAGAGGGCGGTCAGCTGACATCCAGTGACATCGCTCCCCTGTGCGAACGAACATAATGCATTAACAGCCATTCTCTTATACACACTAGTTTATACAGAGTACCTAGTCATATGAATATGGTATGACCAATATAGCAAATCTGTATACAATATAGGAAGGATATTATGATGTTACGTCCAACAGTTACCATATGTTACAATATTCAATAATTGTAACTGTAATTTTCGGCGCGCATGTGAATGTCCCTCTTCCTCCTTGCTGAAAGTTGGGAGGTATGGATACAGTATATAGATATCACCAGACATGCTCCAAGCTATTCTAACAGGAGAGAAGGTATTTGTTTCGTTTCACGGCGCCACTAGATCACATGCGATATTGCATGCAATTTGACATGCGATATCGCATGCGATTTACTATCCATTTCATTACCCCACTCTCCACTAGGGCGAGGAGTTGAATTTATATAGTGTGGCGAGCGCAGCGAGCCACCGATCCCCAAGTGCGGTGAGCGGACACGGAATGTATTCCATGGAATTGCATGCAAATGGCATGCGATATCGTGAGTGGCTGTGAAACAACACAAGTAGCATCATCTGTGTCCCCTCGCTTCGGGCTTGGTGGCTCACTGCGCTCGCCACACTATATAAAATCAACTCCATGCCCTAGTGGAGAGTGGGGTAATGAAATGGATAGTAAATCACATGCGATATAGCATGTCAAATCGCATGCGATCTAGTGGCGCCGTGAAACTACACAAGTACCGGAGAGAAGTCTCACAACAGTAGGATTAAAGCACAAAAGTAGCTACAACCAATGCTTATGACCAGTTGTAAGTCCACTGAGAGCTGGATCCTTCCAGACAGGAAAGTGGTACCAACCCAGCAGCGCATGATGCAGACTGACATTGGGGATTTGTTCTGGCAGCAGGCATGTGGGTGAGCATCTACACTATGTACTCTTTCTGGGAAGAAGACTAATTAAAGGACACTGTTAAAACAAACTGAACATAATTAGCACAGAGGCCACACTGCCTGTTAATCTGTATAAGGGTACAGATAGATAGCACTGACACATATACATACATACGTACACACACATGCAAACTGTAATGCCAAGCTAAAAATGACTCATTAGGGTGAAGAAAGACATAGATGAAGTAGTGTAGCAGAGAAATGTGACTTTTGTGACCTCCCTGCAGTCGGAGAGATGTGTGTGGTGTGACAGCTGCGGCTGTGTAGTGCCACCTGTCTGACACCATCCATCCACTGTGCGCACAGACACCTGTTACGTTTAAATTAAGAGTTTCTCACTACTGAAAATACAAACTTCCAACTGGTTAGCACTGAGGCCTTAAATATGATTGTCAGTTCTGTCCTTGGGGTACATGGAAGCCCCTTTCTATTATTATTCCATGCCTGTTTCCTGCTTTGCTTTCTCACTATACTCAGCTACGACAGCTAGCACATATTTGTAAGCTGGCCATACATCAGAACAATGAGCATACAACATGGTCGTATGCAGGTCGTATGTGTGCCTGAACAAACAATCGTATGTGTTTTAAAAGCACATACGATCCGCTTATGACTGGTCCGCAATGGAAGCCGACGGATCAGATGTGCAGCACGTCTGATCTGAGGGGTGACCACTCGACCCACAGGACTGCGTATTGTGCACCCAGCGCACACAATGTGCACATGATCCGTCGCTCCACTCATCGAAATTGTGTGGATCGTGTGCACATCGTTCAGGTGTATGGCCAGCTTAAAATGGATTGCAAACTGCGCCATTTCCTTTGGATCTGGAGTATGGGTCGACATGCATCAGATAGTCACTAGGATGACCAGTATTGGTTGACAAGTAATAGGTGAATATGTTAACACAAGCACAAGGTCAACATGGTATTATTAATATTAATATATGGTTAATTAATATTGACCATATTTTTCATTTTTTTGCACTTTTTCATAAATACCAACCACATGGACTATGATTACGTACCTCCCAAAGTAACCCATTCCAGGAGAGACACAATGCTCTGCTTCTGGACTTCCTTGCCAATGGCAGTTGCAGAGGTGTGGCAGTCCAAAATTTACATAGAGGAGCCACATCTACTGCCAGTGAGTCCCACACTGGGGTGGTTGGTGTAGCAGTTGGGGTGACTCACCTATTTGAATTTTGGACTGCCCCACTTGGACCTTTCTTCTTCCTCCAGCGTCTTCTTTCTTTCTTCTGGCCACGCAATCTGCAGTCTTCAGGAGTGCTCCTGCACCTTCCGGCGGTGTCGTCTGGGAACGGGGCGGAGCACAGAGCGACAAGCCCTGATTGGCTTGCCGTGGCCGCCTCCCATTAGCCCTGATTACTGTAGCTCCCGAATGGGGGGAGATTCAAAGTGCTGTTAGCGCTGGGATCGGATGTACAAGTACTTTTCTTGTCAATGAGTGTCCCAGGATAATTTCTCGGTGGAACCAGGATGATGACTAGGAAGACAGGTATATGAATATTGAATTAGGATAACTGCTATACACTAACTACATATGTAAATTGCCAGGTGTAAATAGGTGTACCACGTGACCACCACTGCACACACGCACTGTTGTCTGTTGCACATACTCAGTCACTCAGCATCCGCGGCAGTGGTGCAGCAGTTACTTTATAATGGTGATTGGTGAGGTCATGCAGTAAATATTGGGTACTTGTGTATTATCAGGGCACCCACTAAGAAAAATAGAGTGTTGCGGTTTTGCAAGGTTTCGTAAAACTGCAATTAGGTCTGAATCAGGCCCACTGTACTGTGATAAATTCCACCGTGTTGTTCTTCAGAGTATCCTGAGGACATGAGTGGGTGTAAAAGTAATCCTTGTTGCCTGCCTGCCAAACATGGGTCCCAGGGCCTTTAAATCTTGCCTTGACTCTCACTATATTTAGCTAAGACATTCATTACCTTTTTGTGATTTTAACATCCACCCCTTTGATGTCCCAGCAGCCCCTGCACCTTCCCTGGTCTTAAACCTTGCTGCATGCGCAGGAAGGATCAGGTCAGTTTGTATCAGAAAGGTGGCAGAAAAGTAGGGATTGCCATCGACCATCGATGATTCAAAATCATCGATGGTTCATGGCCGATGTCGAATACTTTTGCCATCGATGGGGGAGAACCAAATGGTTTCTCTCCATCGATGGAACAGCAAAACCATGTTCTGCTTTTTTTTTTTTCAAAGTGCTGGGACACAGAGCATAGTTCCGCCCCCCGACACCCGCGAAGCCCCGCCTCCCGTGTTTTGATTGGCCCACAGGCCAATCAATCTAACACAATGGATGACCATTGATATGTAAAAATATCAATGGCCATCCATTGCATAGTTTAGCACTATCGATAGCCAGCTGCAGAATTGCCATCAAGGGCAACCATCGATGGCAATGGCAACAATGGCCATCCCTACAGAAAAGTTCCTGTGCAGTGACAGACTGAGAGGTGACTACTACTGCATGCAAATATTGGATGTTCAGTGGGCGTGAGTAAAGTCTCAGCCATTGAACGATCACGGCAGAGGTGTAAGGGGAGGAGTCTGTTGGGCATGTGTACGGAGTCACAATACACGCTGCTACATGTGCTCCTGTGTGTGCCTCAGAATCAGCCGCTATTGCTGTTATAGACACATTGAACCTAGCAAATGCTGATGTCAGGTCACAAAGGATTTGTAGCAGCAGCTATGCCAAAAATAACCCTATAACAATCTATGGAGAAAATCCTGTTCCCTAACAGATGGTGGAAATGCAGCCCTATGTATGTAATGCACTTAGCAAACACATACTGTATATGTGCTGGTTTATGTGTATTGGGAAGCAATAACAACAGTTTTCGCAAACCTAAATGACATCATCAAAATGGTAAAAAAAAAAAAAAAAAAGGTAAGAAATAAACACGTAGGATCTTTAAACAGTATATTTGTCCCCAGTTTAATGGTGTTCTCCTAGACCTCTAGGACCAGAGGTGTAACTCTGGGAGGCAATGGAGTCATCTGCCACCGGGCTCCTGCTTCCTAGGAGGCACCTCTCCTTCCCTGCATGTTTGAAGAAGTTACATTTATGTGGCTGACTCCCCCTCCTAGCAGGAAAATAGACGTCACACTCTCTTTATTTTAAACATCACACAGTGTATTAGAACCCATGTCCTGGTCCACTAGAAGCATATGCTTTACTAATTGTGCCTGCATAGGAAGCATGTATTCTAGCTATATGAAGTTACAGGTTCAGTATCCCGTATCCGAGTATCCGTTATCCGAATTATTCCGAAAACCATACATTCCAGAAAGTGAAAAAAAAATATTTTTTTTGCTAAAAACTCACTGGGGACATTTGTAACAGCACTACTGGTGACATGATATGTAACTGGCACTATATATGTGCAAGACAATGATTGCTTGGCATTCAAATTCAATATCTGAGATAGTACACAAATTTTGTTTCATGTTTTGAAACCTTGTTTTTTGAACAAATAAAATATTTTTGTGTGTATTTTATGTGGTAATAAAATATATTTGTGTGTATTTTATGTGTTTATACAGCATACATGCAAGATACTTCAAAATACATAATTGAAATATTAAAATATTCCAAAATACGGAATAATCCGTTATCCAAAATTCTCCTGGTCCCAAGCATTTTGGATACGGGATACTCAACCTGTACTACACTACATAACTCTGCCTAATAGTATTGTTTTTAAACTAACAATTATACATAGTTAGAATCTGCTTATTTACAGTGCAGGAGCAAACAGCTCTATCAGTAAAGCCCCGTACACACGGGGGAGATATATTGCTCAGTTTCTCCTTTTCATCAGCGACTAGAGATGGTCGCTGATGAGAAGGAACCTCTGCCGGGGGAGCCGCAGAGGTAATCAGCTCCTGCGACCAGAGATTAGAATGGGGCTGAAAACGCCGGGGCACACTCCCATCACTGGCAATATTGTAAAGCAGGAGGCAGGGGGTTCAATCACGCAATTCAGCATGAATTCCTCATCACCTCCAAGTTCTGGCCGGGTGCAGGGGGTTCTGGTGGCTATGGTGGGGGGGGGGGGGGTTGGGGCGAGTTTGGGCAGCTAGAAGCCTGAATTGGGAGAATTAATTACATTCCCAGGGGCCCGGGAACGCCACTACTAGATTTACGGGAGCCATTAAGGAGAGTAGGCAAGTATGTTTTGAATATACCTCAACAGCTTCCTATTAACCATAACTCTCAATCAACTGTCCCAATCTTCTTAGGACGGTCCTATTTTATTGGGACTGTCCCACTGTCTTACTGGTGGGCAGCAGTGTTCCAGCGGAGGTGGGTGGGAGCAGTTGGGAATCCCCCTGTCACTCACTGCTCTGCGCACAGCATCTATTCATGAAAGACAGAGGGACTGGGTACAGTGTCAAAAACGCAGGAGTGACTCCCAGTTGTGGCGTTCCTGTGAGACCACATGAGTCCCTATCCCATATTTAGAACATTAGGAGATATGCATTAACAGGATAATGCTGTCTGTGTCTATGGTTATGAATTATTCATGGGTATGGGTAAAAACCGGACCAGGACAAGACCACTGGACCGGACACCAAAATCTGCAGTCCGGAGCTTGTAGCGTCCGGGGGGTGTCCAGTCCAGGGGGGCTGCCTGTGACACCTGTCACCAGGGACTGGAGGAGGGGGAGGGTAAAGCCTCTCTGTATGGTCCGGGCATGTAGCAAAAACCGGACGGTCCGGACCACACAGGGAGGCTGTAATCTCCCCTCCCCCATGTCCCTGATGATAGCTATCACAGGGAGCCCCCGGACAAGACACCCCCCGGACCGGACATTCCAAGCTCCGGACTGCAGATTTTGATGTCCAGTCCAGCGGTGTCCGGGGTTATTCCAGGTCCAGTTTTTACATCGTCCCATTATTCATGTCTTGATGATGACAGCCAGCAGTGTCTCCTTTACCAGCTAACTTTTTGGATAGCATACGTTCTAAGCAGAGAGAAAGACATTCTTATCAACAAATTACATGTCATTAAAAACTTTTCATGAAGAGAGCAATATTCAAAAAGAGCATATAGATGGAGGCAGGGCTATTTTTGTGCAGGCTCCAGCAGGAACTGTGGCCCTTATTCTAGTTCACTCTTTCTGACAAAATATTTCTTAGATGGACAAAACCATGTGCACTGCAGGTGAGACAGGTGTTACTTGTGCAGAGATAATTAGATTTGGGTGGGGTTTTACACCTGCCTCACCTGCAGTGCACATGGTTTTGTCCATCTAAGAAATATTTTGTCAGAAAGAGTGAACTAGAATAAGGGCCACAGTTCCTGCTGGAGCCTGCACAAAAATAGCCCTGGATGGAGATATCAATACCTCACACCCTTTTGAATGTACTTTGTAATTGAGTCTTACGGGTTTATTTACCAAGATATGAGTTCTATTGAAGATGGGATGTTGCCCATAGCAACCAATCAGAATCTACGTCTTATTTAGTTAGTACCTCCTAGAAGATAAAAGATAGAATCTGATTGGTTGGCAATAGCAACATTCCATCTTTAATAGAACTCCCATCTTAGTAACCGTACCCCACACTGTCTGTACCGCCAGCTAGAATTTCTAAGCAGGGGTGTACATAGAACTTTGTTGGTCCCATAGTGGGTATGGATCATTAGGTCACCAGCATTATGGCCGACAAGCATTAGGTCACATGGACCTTAAGTCATGTCAATCTTCCTGCATGTTGACCTTAAGTCATGTCGACCTAAATGCATGGCGACCTAATGGTGTCAACCTAATGCTTGTCGAGCATCATGCTGGTGACCCAATGACCATATCCCCCCATAGTAAATTCTTGAAAGCACCTTCCCCCACGTTTGCCATTAGAATGCCCCTAATGGGGGAATGAGAGGGGATCTCACGGTCACTGGTGCTGTGTCATACTGTACAAGCACAATCAGTCTGCCTCCCTCTCAGTAAGTAAATTGCCGGACCTTTACCTTGTTATCTATGAGCTGGTCGAATGGAGGGAAACCTGTTATGATCCTCAATGTATAATTGGATATAGAGTGAAGCAGATGCTACATACTGTTTAATACATGGTATGTGTGAAGGCAATAGTATGTAACCTATGATAGATATATCCATAACTTGCTAAAAATGAAATGATGACTTCAGAGTAGGAATCTTTAACATAGTCTTTCCAATTTATGCTATACTGGTTGCCACTTGATACTGCTGCTGACTTCAGTGTCTGCAGACTGGTGTGTCAATGCCATATTCTCCTTCACCAGTGCTTAAAGGCGGTGTATAAATGTATGTATGAGCGTGGCGGTGTATAAATGTATGCATGTATGAAAGTGGCGGTGTATAAATGTATGTATGTATGTATGAGGGTGGCGCTGTATAAATGTATGTATGAGGGTGGCATTGTAAATGTATGTCTGTATGAGGGTGGCGGTGTATAAATGTATGTATGAGGGTTGCGGTGTATAAATGTATGTATGAGGGTGGCGGTGTATAAATGTATGCATGTATGAGGGTGGTGGTGTATAAATGTATGCATGTATAAGGGTGGCGGTGTATAAATGTATGCATGTATGAGGGTGGTGGTGTATAAATGTATGCATGTATGAGGGTGGCGGTGTATAAATGTATGTATGAGGGTGGTGGTGTATAAATGTATGCATGTATGAGGGTGGCGGTGTATAAATGTATGTATGAGGGTGGTGGTGTATAAATGTATGCATGTATGAGGGTGGCGGTGTATGTATGAGGGTGGCGTTGTATAAATGTATGTATGAGGGTGGCATTGTAAATGTATGTCTGTATGAGGGTGGTGGTGTTTAAATGTATGTATGTATGTATGTATGTATGTATGTATGTATGTATGTATGAGGGTGCTGGTGTATAAAGGTCTGTATGAGGGTGGCGGTGTATGCATTTATGAGGGTGGTGGTGTATAAATGTATGGATCCACATGATGTTGGCTCTTCGGCGTCCCTAAACATATTTCTCTTTGTGTCTGACTGGTTCTGCCATGTGTGCCGTATCAGTCCAGGGGTGCGCCATTTGTGCTGTATCAGTCCAGGGGTGCCGCCATGCGTGCCATATCAGTCCAGGGGTGCCGCCATGCGTGCCGTATCAGTCCAGGGGTGCCGCCATGCGTGCCGTATCAGTCCAGGGGTGCCGCCATGTGTGCCGTATCAGTCATGGGGTGCCGCCATGTATGCCGTATCAGTCCAGGGGGGCCGCCATGTGTGCCGTATCAGTCCAGGGGTGCCGCCATTTGCGCTGTATCAGTCCAGGGCTGCCGCCATGTGTGTCATCTCAGTCCAGGGCAGCTCGCTTTTTTTTTTTTTTTTATTAAAATAGTGTATTTTATTTTTTTCTTACTGCAAGTTTGCTGTTAAGTGGGCCATATCAGTCAAGGGGTGCTACCATGTGTGCTGTACAATTTCAAAGGTGCTGCAAGGCGTGCTATATAATTCCAGGGGTGTTCCATGTACGCCGTATCAGTCCAGGGGCACTGCCATGTGTGCCGTCACAGTCCAGGGGAGCTGGCATATGTATATATATATATATATATGCAAATAGTCAAATAAAGACAGGCGCTCTATAGTGCATGTATCCGTTAAGAAGTATTTAATAGCACATAGAAAACACACTCAGGGGGACGGGAACACGTACCACAAGAGGCGGTATAAACACCGCAATTAAAACAGCATGAAAAGTTATATCACCCGGATGGCTGGAGCCGGTTACATTCACACACGGTCTCTCTCCTTCTGGTGATGACGCTAGGCCACGCCCCTACGCATTTCGTATTCGACTTCTTCAGAGGGCTGGCCTAGCGTCAGTCAATTACCTCCTTTATTCCTCAGTCAGCAGCATAATCATTTGCTGCAGCTGATCTCTATTTAAACTATGATATTTCTATCTCCTTGAACAACCTGTTTTTGCACATAATATCTTACATAAAAATATATGCATAAAAGAAAAAAATATTGGACAATCGACAATACATGGAGTCATAAAATGTAACCAATCTGTAAAAACGGTACTTATGTAGTATCTGGGCTGCCGATTTCTAAATCGGGTCGGATCGGGAGATCGCATCGCATCGCATGCGACCATGCGATTCGATGCGATGCGATGCGATGCGATGACCCGATTTTTCCATAGGAATCAATGTTAAAATGGACTGAGTCCATTTTAACATGGAATTCAATGGGAAAAATGGGTCCTTTTCATACCCCTACTATCCAAGTGGGCATGGAGTTGGATATAAACCTGTGGCGAGCGTAGCGAGCCATCGAGCCCGAAGCGTGGCGAGCGAAGCGAGCCCCGCGAGGGGACGAATACCGTCCCCTCGCGGGGCTCGCTTCGCTCGCCACGCTTCGGGCTCGGTGGCTCGCTACGCTCGCCACAGGTTTATATCCAACTCCATGCCCACTTGGATAGTAGGGGTATGAAAAGGACCCATTTTTCCATAGGAATCATTTTAACATTGATTCCTATGGAAAAATCGTGTCATCGCATCCGATATCGGATGCGATGCGATGCGATGCGATATCGCATCGCATCGCATCTGATTGTATGCCTTAACTTAAGGCATACAATCAAAAAATCGGCAGCCCAGATACTACATAAGTACCGTAAAAACTATTTAAAAGTTATATAAATACATTAATTAAGCGCATTATCTATATGATCGCAAAAATCCATACAAATCCACACTTTTTAGACATATTTACATGTCGGGTCTCAGTAATATAAAATCACCAGTCAAGGTCTCTAAAAAATTGTTAATATAAGGTGCATAGATGAAATATATATGTATATATAACGTATCCCTGGGGCGACATTTACACTTAGCCGATAAAAGCCGTGATCTCCATCCCGTCATTTAAGCCCTCCGGGTATAATGTCTGTAACTTATACATCCAAGCAGATTCTCTCTTTAACAGTAATTTTTCTCTATTACCTCCAATGTCTAGAGTTACCCACTCCAGTCCTACAAATTTCATACCCCGGCTCCAGCCATCCGGGTGATATAACTTTTCATGCTGTTTTAATTGCGGTGTTTATACCGCCTCTTGTGGTACGTGTTCCCGTCCCTCTGAGTGTGTTTTCTATGTGCTATTAAATACTTCTTAACGGATACATGCACTATAGAGCGCCTGTCTTTATTTGACTATTTGCAGAAATTACCTGTGGAACCCAGGGATCACCGTGAGGTGAAAAAAAAGAACAGAGCTGCTGGGCTATAGACCTAAGTGCAAAGGAAAATTGAATTATCCAAAAGATTGGACTGAAGTGAACATTATTTGGGACTATAAGTTCCTAAAACAAGTTGGTCCTTTTTGCGCACTGTTATTTGTTTATATATATATATATATATATATATATATATATATATATATGTCCAGGAATCGGCACTCACAGTAAATTGTAGAACTTGTGCCGGTGCCCTCACAAAGGCCCTTATTCTAATCGGCTCGGTACGGCCCGCGTGCGGCCGTACCGCCGATGTTTTCTCTCTGCACATGCGCAGAGGTCACTCTGCGCATGTGCAGGGGAATTCTCCGTGTTAAAAATTTAGACGCCGCAAAGGGGGCGTATAGGGGCGTGAGGGGCTTCATCCCCTCATTTCCCTATGTGTACGCCCCGCGTTTCATGGGCGTTCCCATGCAAACGCGGGGCGTACGCATGGTAATGAGGGCATGACGCCACTCATGGGGGCGGAAAGCTGACGTCGCCGGATGTCAGCTTTCAGCCCCCATACAAGCTACCACACGGACGATTGTCCGTGTGGTCTCAGCTTGCGGGAGCTGCCGCGGCGTGCGGTCCTGCCTTCGATGGTCGTCGACCATCGAATGCAGGGGGCAGCTCCCAGCATGGTGGAGGCGTACGCCTCCACCATTTTCGTGCGGTTCGCCAGCCGTCCGTGTACGGACGGCCGTGGCGAACCGTATGGTGGGCGGGGATTCGTCTGGTGCGGTCGGAGCCGCATATGCGGCTCGACCGCACCAACCAGAATAAGGGCCAAAGTAGGGTATGTAGATAGGAATGGTGCGGCACTCTCGGCGTAATAAAGACACTCTTACAAGAGGTGTGATCAATGTTTCAATTTTTATGGAAAAATTGTCATCAGGATAATGCAAGCAAAGTTTGCTTGCATTATCCTGATGACAATTTTTCCATAAAAATTGAAATGTTGATCACACCTCTTGTAAGAGTGTCTTTATTACGCCAAGAGTGCCGCACCATTCCTATATATATATATATATATATATATATATATATATATATATATGTATATATATATATATATATATATAAATATAAATAATTTTTTGGTACTTATTACATGTATTATCAGGGCACCCATCACATACCTTAATTAGTGGTATGCGATGGGACCCGATTTTGGGGTCCTAAGAGCCGCACTCTACAATTTTAATATTGCATCGCATGCCATTACAATGGCATGCGGTGCGATTTCTAATTGTACAGGCACCCTGATGGGTGATTACTATGTAAAATGCACCCCCAGCGTTAACGGCACCCCCACTATCAACGCCAATCCGAAGTGTGGCGAGCGCAGCGAGCCCGCGAGGGGTGGTGGTACACGTCCTCCGTCCTTTTCATACCCCCACTATCCACGTCGAGTTGATTTTATATAGTGTGGCGAGCCCGAAGCGTAGCGAGCCCCGGGAGGGGACGCGGAATATATGTGAAGTTATCCGCATGCGCTCGCCATGCTTCAGGCATGCTGGCTCGCTGCGCTCGCCACACTATGTAAAATCAACTCCACGTGGATAGTGGGGGTATGAAAAGGTCGGAGGACGGATACCGCCTCGCGGTCCCGCTGCGCTCGCCACGCTTCGGGTTGGCGTTGATAGTGGGGGTGGCGTTAACAATGGGGGTGCATTTAAGATAGTAATAACCCATTAGGGTGCATGTACAATTAAATCATCGTTTTGATCTATGCAATCAAAACGATGTCATAAGACTAAAATCGTGGCCGCCGTGCTAGGAAACAAGTACCAATTTTTTTTCTTTTTTTTTTTCTTACTGCAAGGGTGCTGTTAAGTGTGCCAAATCAGTCAACTGGTGCTGCCATGTGTGCTGTATAGTTTCAGACACTATTGATGCTTTAGTCTTGCCTGTCACCGAAGTATAGTGATGTAGTAATGCTGCCTACTGTTATACTGGCTCCACCTATTATTGATTTGTTGCCGCCTACATGAGGCCACTTCCAGGAAATTTCCAGGGCCACTTTTAGTCCCCAATCCGCCCCTGCTTAAAGTGGTCCTGGAGGTGGTGGAACTCATTACGCTGCAAGGCACGCTTTACCACTGCACGCTGAAGGGGCGCAGTGGAAAAAGGGGTGTGGCATCACAAGAAAGGGGCGTGGTCACAAAGTAGCACAATGGCATGTGCATTACACTACATGTAGTGACCATAATTCACATTACATCACAAAGTAGTGCCCCTTACATACAATGCCAACTGGTAATATATCACCTGCATAAATACATAGAAGGTCACAGACTCTCACTGCGCATACAAGCTGATATTGGCTAAATGTTAGGGCCGTGCAGGGAGTTACAAGATGTTATTCACTCTGTCCGTCCCGGCCACAACCAATGTGTCTGCAGCGTGATGTCCCTGAATCACCTGGGCACCCCTTGTGTAAAAAAAAAGCAGCTCTTTTTAGCCAGGAGCAGCGGCTCCAGATGGCTTTGTAACAGAGGCGTGTGAAGCGGCTTATAGTTAATTGCTGCAGATCAGATGCTCCTGATTGGCTACTGGTCTGTGAGCACCAATTAGCTGGCGGAGCCAAGTTTCCAATGCTGTCAGTAATGTCCCTATGGCTTCCTAGTGGATAAGCAGCACTCTGCTTGCTATTGGTGCTAAACTGAGAGGAAAGTGGGCTGGCGGAGGCGGAATGGTTCTGCCTCCAAATTTAACTGACGGAACGCAGTTCCGCCCATTCCGGCCCACTGTAACCCCTGTCCTTCACTAATATAAGATGGTTTTATTCAGCAGTGGCTGCTGCCCCTGGGCTGCAGTACTGACCAAAGACTGCAGGGGGGAATCGGCTAGCACATATGAACATACATGTAATGTTGTATGTAAGAATTGTGCTGGCTGCCTTACCTGGGATCAGCAGCTACTGCCGCAGCATGATTCACATGCTTACAGAGCACAGCCTGTCTATCATCAGTAAGCCCGTCCCCCAACTCCCATTGGCTAGTTTAAATGGAGTCAGGGGAGTGGGTGTGGCCAATGCCAGATGGGTTATTAGCCCCAATGTTTCCCTAAATATGCACAAAAATTGCCTTATTTTATGAGGAAAACGGTAATACAATCTTACTACTTGTTATGAATGTCTGGCCCTGTGGCCAGCTGGAAGACTGGTCATCATCATGCTGTCATACTGATGGGCCTATATTTATGTGAAGGCCAGGGGCTGTAGTCATATGTACCCCATTGTTAATCAGTGCCTGTCAATGTGATGTAAAACTGCAATGATGTTGAATGTAAAACCAGGCATGTTGTGCATTTAATATTACTGATGTTTTAAATCCCACAGGTAAAACCACAGAAAATAAATATACCCATCTGTCTGTCATACCCCTTTCACACAGAAAATAAAATACCCGGGTGAAGCAGTTCCACCCGGGAATTTCATTAAATACACGGGTCCTTTTTCTGTGCGAAAGGGCACACCCGTGTCGTAAATCCCGTGTCTCCGACCCTGGAATTGACCAGGATTTATGACCATGTTAACTCTTTCACACAGAAGAAATACCCATGTTGTTCAGCAAATTACCCGGTAATTTGTTTTTCTGTGTGAAGGGGGGTCAGGCTGCTTCCAGCAAAATGACACAGCATTTGAAATGCCGTGTATTTGCCGGGATGTTCAGACTTTTCTGTCTGAAAGGGGTATCAGTCAGTATAAATCCTGCATATGGACTCATTATCTGTAGAAGCTTACCTTTTTTGTTTAGGTCCCGCACTGGATACTCTACTATATAGACTTTAATGTCAATGGTTTAGGGAGTGGAGTGAATAATTTAACATTGATCCATATCCTGTCACAATTTGTATGTTGAAAGGGCGGAGTCTCTCCCCGACTCTTTCATCCGCCATCCTCTACTTTTATGATGGTAGGAATATAGTAAATTGGGTGAGATATAGACACCAGCAAACTGATTATTCTCTCACTTTATCTCTCTCCAAAAAGTATCATCTAACATAAGATCTATAGTAGCTGGTACACTAATGGACAATTGACACAGTTATGACTTGGCGGTAACCTACTGACTGAATATATAATTGTTACAGTGTCTTGAATATACCTGCCACTTGGCCTACATTATGTTAAATCTACTGGCTTCTATCTGAATGTTGTACTTTAATTAATTGTTACTGTATGTAGTAGATTTTACTTGCTACATTTTTCAAAGCTTCTATTTTATTCAACATAGCGGTTGATATACATGTGAGCTCCTAGCCTGAAATTGCACAAATGTGTTGTGCTGAATTAAGAGCTCCCTATTTTTGTTCATTGAGTAATTTTCACTCACAGACAGGATTACCGAGTTGCAGTGCATATTTTTAAGCTTTATTGTGATTTATATGTAAAATATTATTGTGTTTATTACCACTTATATTAAATTAACCTAGACTTTTAAAAGTTAAGTTTTAAAATGAAATAATATCACTTTTTTAGACTTCTCTCCACATTTTTTGGTAGATAATAGGTATTCATATTTACATACATATATGTAAATAATTTTCCAAGAGTGCCCCCACAAAGAGTCTTCTTTATCTCCATGTGACTAAACATATCTGTAGAAGCTGTAAGCAATTACACATAGGTAATTGCTTGAATCCTTAATGTGCTTCTCGTTAGGTAGTTAAGCCGGTGTAATTATCAAAACAACAAGTTTTTTTCCCATCTTACAACTAAAACAAACAACTATTTGTTTATTTATTGTGAAAAGTACTATAATGTATCTATTCTTAGGCCTCCAGCATATTACTGTGCTTAAAAAAACAGGTTGCAGTTACCAAGAGCAATACTTATATACGTTACATCAACAACACACCTCTTAAATCCAGGTCACTGGTGAAATCTAAACCGGCACAGTGGTTATCATTGCACTGAAGACATAGGGTTATAGGTCCTGCCTCCTGCATCCTGCCTCCTGCATCGGGTGTGGTATGGGGTTCCGACAGTCGGGATCCCGACAGTCATTAGGCCGACGTCGGGATCCCGACTGCCCGCTCAGACAGCATGGCGAGTGCAAAAAAGCCCCTTGCGGGCACGGTGGCTCGCTACCTATTCTATTCTCCCTCTATGGGGTTCGTGGACCCCATGAGGGAAAATAGCGGGTGTCCGTCGGGCACCCAGCTGTCGGCGTTTTGACAGTCGGGATCTCAACGTCGGGTAAATGACTGTTGGGATCCTGACTGTCGGGAACGCGTCCGGCACCCCCTGCATCCAGCCTCTCCCTGCATTGAATGGATGCTGAGTGCGTGCAATTGGCTTCCATTTACTTTGACTGCTCTGCAGCTAGAACAGTGGTGACAGTTTCCCCCAACCAATGGAAAGATACTGTGGCCCATAGGCATTGGATACATACTGATGACTGGCGGTCAGAAGTCCGACGAGGCATACCAAAGGAGGGAATCCTGACAGTAGTCTAACCCTTACCCCATCCTACTACCTGACCGTAACCCTCCGCGCTAGTGCCTAAACCTAGCTCTCCCTAACCCACAGTTTATGCTTACCCCACTCTTCTGAGTGCCTAACCCTCCCTCCTCATAGCCTAACGGTAAGCCACCCCCCCCCCCTTTGCGTGCCTATCCCTAACCCCACCCTTGAGTAGTGGGCGGGATGATGGTGCATTTTTATTTATTTACAGTTTATTTTATAGCGCAACATATTCCGTTGTGCTTTACAACTGGCAGCGATTAAACAAACTGGGTAGAAACAAAACAACATGGAGGCAGGAGGGCCCTACTCGAAAGCTTACAATCTATAGGGATAATAGGAGGGATACATAAGAATAGAATTCCATAGCATGGCAGTCCCACCAGATTACAATACAGTCCTGATGGGATGCAATTTGATATGAATGCTACTTGATGTTGTGTGGGGGTTCTGGAATATGATAGGCTTGCCTGAAGAGGTGAGTTTTCAGGGAACGCTTGAAAGTTTGGAGACTAGAGGAGAGTCTTAATGTGCGTGGAAGGGCATTCCATAGGGTGGGTGCTGTGTTTTAGTGCATTTTGCACTAGCGTTAGCGGTGACTTCACTTCTGTATTGTGCCTCCACAATGCTGCCATGCGTGTGCCATCTGTTGACCACATACTGTATGTCTGGCGGCCATTCTTCTGTAACTTGCAGGGGTGCAAAATAGTTTGAGAACCCCAGATCTAGTTGTTTCATGTTCTCATCAAGGTTCTAGGTCCTGCCTCCTGCATCCTACTTACATGGAAGGGAAGGTCTAGAAGACAAGAGAACTAGTGAGAGATCAGATGAAGTCATACAGACAAGCACATATGCTAGTACTGGGGCTCTCCAGGCTGTATTTACTATTGATCCGAACAGAGATATTTCTGAAAGAAATGCTACAGCTGGATGTAACCTATTTGATGGATATCAGAGATATAAGCATATACAAATAAGGGGAATGAGTCCAACATTAGATTTCAGCATTCAGGTTTATTGGTTGACATATATATTTTATACGGTCTCTTATGTTCTGACGGAGCCTGGATAGCATATAATGTATAATATACTACTATGTATAGCTCTGCATAGGGAAATTATCAAATTAGTAGATGATGTTACTTATGGAATTGCATTTATGTAGACAGTCATACAGGACTAGCAGGGATGATTTAAGGTTAGTATGCACAGATCTCTCAGAACCCCCCATGTGTAGACCCCGTTAGGCTTTATAATGTTTGGAAAGGTTTGGGGTGATTTTGTTTCAAAGGTAGCACAAGATAAATTAGTAACGACAGCAGGGCCTGGGGCATTTGCCAGTTTAAGTGAAGCAAGCTGTGATCCTTCATCCCTAGACACTGTGATCCCTGAAGGTCATATAGGTTATGCTCAGCAAAGACCTTTATAATCATTTAGCGGTGTCAGATATAGGAAGAAGGTGCCGTGTGGCAGGGGTCATTAATGTCTATGATCCAGGGACGTACAGTCAGTGGAGGCAGGGGAGGCAGTGCTTATCCTGTAATTTGATTTAAAATAAAACAAAGAATATACCTATGACACATATTCTATCTTCTTTATATTATTTTAGTAAATTACATAATTTTAATTAGTTTGGGAGGCACCGATAAGCGGTGCTTCCCACTGACAAGTGAAGGGAATGCATCGCTGGGGGGCGGGGCTAAGCCGTGGGCTAAAAAAGGCCATTAAAAAAATTGGAAAAAGCGGCACTTCTAGAAGTGCTTCATTGACAGGGGCTACTGTTCAATCACTGAGGGTGTCGGCGGTCTGAGTTAGCTGTGCAGTGCCTCTATGTACACAGCCACCACTGCACATCAACTGCTATGATCTGGGGTTAGGTTTAACTCTACACAGAAAGAGCCCTACCTGTGTGAGTGTATCTGTGTATCTGTGAGGCAGGAGAGCAATGGGAGACCAGAGTGACCGGCAGCCTTGACACATTCCTGCTCAGACAATCAAACTTAAAGCATTGTCCAAAATTAATTATTTGTGTGTGTTTAACGGGTAAGATTTAAATGCATTTACCAAACTATTATTCTTAAACTGGGTACACAGTGTAGTGATGTCGGCATGATATGCCGTTTCGTAACACCATATAGCCTACATCACTTAAATTGGGTACACAAAAAGGCCCATACACACTAGAAAATGAATGATATGGAGGAGAACAATATTGTCAAAGGATTTATCGTTCATATCATCTAGTGTGTACACAACAAACGATGAACACTGCGCACTCCCGCGGGTCAATGTCAGTGGATGTTGGTGACTGGTAATGCAGCTCAATCTGACAATATTGTCAGCAACTGTATGTACTGAGTTGTCTTTATGCCCCAAGGCCCCTTCTGAGCGATATGTTTTACTGACTCATCCAGTGTGTACAGTACATGCAATATCAGTATCGATGCGCACTCCCGTGCATCGTTAATGACCCCCCTCCCTCGTCCTGCATGTACAGATGAGGGAGGTCCTCGCTCCCCCAGCCGTCATTTCCCTCCCCGTCAGCATTGCCAAGTTTGTATACACTTACCGATGCCGGCACCCCACCGCCACCATTATTGGTGTTGGCTGGGATCTTCTAGTGTATATGGGGCTTTATGCTCCATGAATGATATCGTTAACGATTTCCCTTGAACTCCCAAAGCTCCCTGACAAAAGATATCTTTATAGAATTCTTCAGTGGCCACATCTAGGCCTGAAATGACTTTTGCTCCGCACTCATGTGTTCATCTTATTATAGGCTCATTTTGGGAGGGATAGATTAGCTTTTTGGTATAGTTTAGCACTTCTAGACTATCGCCTCCTACACAGTTCATTGGTTAGGTGAGTGTAACTAATAGGGTTAGTTAGTATAGTCTTAGTGGGATAGGATTAGATGGTTAAGGGATCCAAGTATACCTAGGTTGGGGGGAAGGTTATACAGGGTGGGGGGTTATGGGGCAGGGTTGGGTACTTGTTTCCTAGCACGGCCACAATCGTGAGTAATCGTGTCCCTTACTTAAGGGACACGATTACCCACGATGGACCCGATTTCTTTTGAAATCAGGTCCATTTTGCCGGCTAGGATAAAATATCGGGGGCATCGCGTCGGTCGGGACCATTAACATTGGTCCCGACGCGACCGACGCGATGCCCCGATATTTCCATAGACTTCAATGTTAAAAAATATTTTAACATTGAAATCTTGTCGGGAAAGGTAAAATATCGGGGGCATCGCGTCGGTCGGGACCATTAACATTGGTCCCGACGCGATGCGACGCGATGCCCCCGATTTTTGCATAGGATTCAATGTTAAAAAAATTTTTAACATTGAAATGGTGTAAAAATGTCAAAAAATGTGAAATGGGTCCATATGACCCATTTCACATTATAGATGTCCCCGTCGTCGCCCCACGATAGACGCCAACCCGAAGCGTGGCGAGCGCAGCGAGCCCGCGAGGGGCGGCGGTACGCGTCCTCCGACCTTTTCATGCCCTACTATCCACTAGGGCGTGGAGTGAGAATAGAATAGTGTGGCGAGCGCAGCGAGCCACCGAGCCCGAAGCGTGGCGAGCGCAGCGAGCCCCGCGAGGGGACGCGGATACCTTCACAGTAATACGCGTCCCCTTGCGGGCTTCACAGGTGTCCGTGGCGACGCGGACACCTGTGAAGCCCGCGAAGGGACGCGTTTACCTGTGAAGGTATCCGCGTCCCCTCGCAGGGCTCGCTGCGCTCGCCACGCTTCGGGCTCGGTGGCTCGCTGCGCTCGCCACACTATTCTATTCTCACTCCACGCCCTAGTGGATAGTAGGGCATGAAAAGGTCGGAGGACGCGTACCGCCGCCCCTCGCAGGCTCGCTGCGCTCGCCACGCTTCGGGTATGCGTCTATCGTGGGCTGCTGTTTACGCGCTTCAATTTGGGGGGGTTGGGAATTTTTTTCATTGAATACAATGTAAAATTGGGTCCCAGGGACCCAATTTACATTGGATTCAATGTAAAAAATCGGGTCAAAAATCGGTCGGTCGCGTCGATCGCATCGCATGCGACCAAATCGCATGCGATGCGATCGACCCGATTTTTTTCAGCACGACCACCCCGATCTTAATCGGTGTGGCCGTGCTAGGAAACAAGTACCCAGGGTTGTTTTGGGGATTATTTTCTCTTCTCTCTTGGTGGCTTAGTATATAGTCTGTAGGACTTGTCTTGACTACTGTAGCTCGTACTGGTACACAATTCTTATACTACATACTGTATAGTAGAATGTTTTTTGCCTTTTTTATCTCAATATACATTCTGTACTATTTTCATATAATTTTGCCCGACTGGCGCCCTCGGGTTCTTGAGTATATAATATTGTTCTAAAGTAATTCTCTTTCTTCTGTTTCATGCTGTACATGTTCATGAATACTGCACATTATGGGGCCGATTCAGAACCGCTCATAACGGGCCAAATTTGTCCTCATCCCTGATGGTCGGGGTATGCGCATGCGTTTGCTCCAGGAGTGGCGGGAAGGGGGCTGGCATGGAATGGCAGCAGGGGAATGCCCACCTTTTTATGGGGGTGCCCATAAAAACACTGGACGTACCCCTGCAGATGCTGTTGATGCCTGCTTGGGGCGGACGGCTGACATCACATGACATCAGCGACCGCCCTGAATTCGGAGGATAGCGGCTGAGTTGGTGAGCGACATTGAGTTATTTATCTCCCATTCCAGTGCATGCGAGGGGATGTGCTAGCGTACACATCCCCTTGCATGTTAGGGAGGACATTCAATGGAGAGGGGGGGGGGGGTGCTTGGCGGGGCGTAGGTTAGTAATACAATATAAATGGTAACATTCCCAGCCTGTAAATGTGACATACAATGCATATTTCTGAGATGATTGAGGTCCTACAGTGTAATGTTGCGGTTCCCAGTGATGAATGGGATTGTAGATGATTGTAATGGAAGCATAATTAAATCCATACAAATATGCAGTAGTCACTTTACAGTGAGTGCATAAAGGTTTTTATTACCATACTGCATGTAATTGATGTGCTCCTATTATGTTACACATGTGGAATACATGAATAGGTATATTTATATGTCTCTTGAAAATTGAACATAACATGGAAAAAAAAAGGTTTTAGAACTTGGTGAAGAGCTAGAGATTAGTGAGATCGATATCAAAGGGAGATTTGTTCCCAAAAAGTGCCTAATGCTTCATAATAACCCATCAAACTCAGGAAATGTTTACTGGGCAAATGGAAAGAAGTGTTCCGAAGTTCAGTGTGTGGTCAAGTTATGGGGGAGACCTGTCAAATCTTGGAGAGATGTTAAACAAAGCAGAGAAGTTGCACATACCCACCATCCATCATTTTACAGATTGTGCTACAAAAAGCAAATGATACAACATACCTTCCTGGGAGCTCTGGCTGATTCCAAATATTTGTGGTAGCGCTTTTCTGCCCGCTTCCTAGTTTAGTTGGCAGGATGGTACGACAATTACCAGCAATTGCAGGGCCATGGGAAGGGTGCAGGGATAAATTACTGGGATTGTGTCATCTAGCTCCACCACCTCACCTCAGACATGCAAATTGTTCCCTTGTATTGAGGGCGGGGCCTAACGATGAGACCGCGTGGCCCTATCCCCCAAAGCAACTTGCAGCGTCTCTTATCCGGGCTTCTCCCAGAGAGACTAAAAAAGTAGATAATGTAAGTATGTGTCCCCATTGCTGGGATCATGCAGGGCTGCCGACAGGGGGATGCTGTGGGTACAGCTGTCTCGGGCCCCGGCCTACGAAATGGCTTGGGCAGCTCATTTTGCCCACAGCAACCCTCCGCTGTGCTGCCTGCGCTGCGCTTTTTCCTCAGCAGGTCCGGAAGCATAGGCTGCTTCAATGCAGGCCGTTGGCCGCCAATTGAAATGCTGCACCGACTTTTGAGCCAATCAGAGCTCGTGTACATTAGCCAATCAGAGCTCGTGTACATTAGCCAATCAGAGCTGCTGCCGGTAAACGAGCTCTGATTGGCGCACCAGAAAGTGCTGCATTTCAATTGGCCGCTGGTGTCCTGCATTGAAGAAGCATGTGCTTCAGGACCTGTTGAGCCGGGTAGTAACTGAAGGGGGGGATGGGAGCGCACTGAAAGCTCACCCACCGTGGGCAACTCCACAGTGCCCGGCATGGCTGCTTCTGTCCTGGAAAGGTTAGACTACTGTGCAAGCGCAAAAAAGAGGGGGGGGGGGGTGGACTGGAAATCAGTCCCAGGTCTCCAAAATTCCTAGTGGCAGCACTGCTGATATGTGTTTGCATGGCGTGAGAAAAAAAATGTGGGCGCGAGAGTACACAGCCTGGCACCGTATAGCGTTCTCATGCACTGGTGCACACATCGCAGCAACGTTACAAGTGGAGAAATCTGTAACAACACAAGCATACTGTAGGTAGTCTGTGACATGATTAGGCAGGATGTTACAGACATGCAATCAGCCATCTCTGACACCCTGGCAAACCATGTGTTAATTCAGAAAAACCTTTGGAATTGTGGTGGATGAAACTATCATTTATTTCAGCTCTGTATATACTGTACTGCAATGTTGAGCATTTAGGTAATGAATGTAATTTTTTTTGTACCGAGGCGGAAACAGCTGGGTTCATACTGCTGCCAATATTTTTTTGGGAACATAGTTCTAGTATAGTTGAAGTATATGAAAACATGTGGAAAGATTGATACCTATTTATAAGGAAACCTTCTCCATTACCACACACATAGCTATCTTTCCTGTACTTATCACCAGAGACAGTAACAGCATAAGGTTCTGTTAAATAGTTTGGTTTGTATCCATTGTGCAATGGCGTTAGATGGATAGAGGAGGAGAAAGAAGCAGCCAAGTCAGATATTGTCCAGTTGTCTCCTGTGCATCATTGTAGACTTTGTACAGTATGATTGCCGGGAATATGTAATTATATTCTACTACTGAGCTACAGTATAAATAACATCAGATGAGATTTACAGCATAGATCTACAACAAATAAACAACCTACTTGTATTTTGTGTCTCTTTCACCTAACACCAGTGGTACTGATAGCATGTACAGCAGACGCACCCCAAAAATGGGTGCGGCTACATGTCATGATGGGCGTGGTCGCACAGGACTAGAGGAGTGGCTACACGACAATAGGTTCATAGTCACATTACGCCACGCACCGTAATGCCCCTAATGAGATGCAATCTAGTACAAAAAGCATGTGCAGCACATACTTTTTGAGCTATGCGATGAGATGTGTGAAGGGAGCGCGCATCTCACTACACCCAACAACTGTATGGGCACCTTAACCCATTATGCCACACACACAATGATGCCCATTATACATTATGCCACACACTGTAATGCTTATTACACATTATACCACACACACTGTAATGCTTATAACACACACAATAATGCCTATTACACATTATGCCACACAACGTACATGCATAATGCCCCCTGAGGTGCCGCTTACACACATAATGCCCTTAGTAGGACTTACTGCCCTACATGCTTGTTGCCTTGGGTTTCTTGCGTGTTGCCAGGAGTTACATGCTCCCTGTTTGGGGTTGCATTCTCATTGCCCAGGCTAACATGCTTGTTGCCGGGGTTACATGCTCATTGCCACGGGGATGATATGCTTGCTGCAAGGGGGCAGGCGCACAGCATGCCAGCGCTCCTGTAATCCGCAATTCTGGCTAGTGCTGGGCAAGCTGTGCTCCTCTTACAGATGCTAGAGGTGCCATACCACCCCGTACCACCCTACTTTCAGCTTTGTCTAATACCTACCCCAAATAAGGGGTTCTGGCCCGAAAATAGGCTGTGCAGACATCCAAGTATTAAGTGCAACACCTTGTGAATGGAGAAGCGGGAGAGGGCTTCTCCTCACCATGCCATGCCACCTATAGTGGTCACCTGTACATTGCCTACAGAAACAAAAAGGTGGTAATTTCCTCCCTCATTCCAGACGTCAAAAGAAAAGTTGCTTAAGGCATCCAAAATAACTCGCCAAGGGCGGGATGTATTAATATACATCGCCGCCCTTCGCCTGACAGCCGCCGCGATGCTAACACATATGTACTCTGCGTGGTCTGCGGGGGTCTCCGTCACATCCCGGCGGCTGCCAGTGTCCCCCTGCATCTCCTCCTCCCCCCTGCAGCCAGATGTTCTCCCGGCTGTGACACCTGGAGGAGGAGATCAAAGGAGGACGGGAGGGGGGGGGGTGCGAGCGGACGGCGGGCGGCGATAGAAGCCCATAGGCTTCTTTGGAGGGTGGCGATACCCTGCCAGGCGAAGACGGGGTGGACGGGTATTGGTACATAGGAAAATGCGGTAAAACCCCCGTTTTACCGCATTTTCCTTTTAGTACATCCCGCCGCAAGGGAGAGATGTACTAAGCCTTGGCGAGTGATGAAGTGGAGATAAAGTGCAAGTCAATCATCCCACAACTGCCATGTTACTCACTGTGCTTGAAAAACGGCAAGTGTTAATTGGTTGGTACTTTATCAATCACCAAGGCTTAGTACATCTGCTGCTAAGATAATTACCCCATTACTGTCACTTACAATTAAATGCTGTGAGGACAGTGTTGCCATTGCCAGACCAAAAAAAGAAGACATTTTGGATTACTCGTTGCGTCTCCCACCATGGCAAGAACACGGTTGCCCTGTCTGCATTTCATTCTGTGTCTCAGTTTCTTAAATCTAAATTCAAACGAGATGGAATCTAACTTAAGCAAAACTATACATCTCATACACTACATGCTCACAAGTGTTCCGCAGTCACACAAAAAAACGAATAAATAAAATGTAAAGGAAACATTAACACAAGAAGATATATTGGTAATGGAAATGAATGGACTGGGAAGAAAGCCAGTGTGGCTAAGGAATATACATAATTATATCCACTCCAAAGTTATTGTTAATGGACTTAAGCTTTGTTTTATCCCCCTGACTCGCCCCAGAAGATTTACTTTCCGCTAATCTTTTTTGCAGAGAAATCTAACCACCGATTTATGACATTTTGCTTTTAAAACTGTCTTTGCTGTATTTCGATTATACTAGTGTTGCAAACACTTAATATATTTTGTAGAATCCCTAACACAGTTGAAATCTATAGTCCCTGAAAGTCCAAATATTTACTTAAACATGAAATATTGTATAAATGGCAGCGAATCAATCTTTTTATTTGTTTTCCTGCTGGAAGGTCTTGCAGATGTGGACATCTTCTTCACTAAGTTAGTTATGTTTAATATGGATCAGGCTGCTGGGTACACATTGGATTATTTTTGCACGATAATTATGTTTTTAACGATTATTAGTGTACGCATTAAAAGAAAATGCCTAATCTTTCTCAAATGGGCAAAACCATGTGTGAGTTATTTTGCAGGGTAAATGTTGGCGTCTTTACTTTTACACTGCAATTTAGATTTCAGTTTGAACACATCTCACCCAAATCTAACTCTCTCTGCACATGTTACATCTGCCCCACCTGCAGGCAGCATGGTTTTGCCCATCTGAGAAAGATTTTGCTGTTCAGTTCTGAATCAGGCACAATATCAATAATGATGCATGCTGTTCCCAGAAGGTGGGAAGGTCGACAGGTGTCTAGGTCGACATCGGTGAAGGTCGACAGGTGGCAAGGTCGAAATGGGTTTAGGTCAACATAGCGTTAGAATCACAAAATACGGGCCTCTGGTTGCTGTAAGAAATCGTTGGGCCTCTTGTGTGAAAGGTTTAGCTCTTTACGGGCCAGGTGCACCAAGCTTCTAAAGTGATAAAGCGCGGAGTGATAAACCACCAGCCAATAAGCTCCTAACTGTCATGTTACAGGCTGGGTTTGGATAAATTGGTCATTTATCACTCTCCACTTTATCACATGTTGAAGCATAGTACATCTGGCCCCATGACTGATAAGTAGAGACTGGCCCCTTTCCACCCGCGAGTCACAGCACTGCTTTGAAAACAGGAATATTGCAGCGCTCAGAAATTTTAATGAGTCAACCAATATATAGGAAATAATTTAATAAGCAAACTTTACATATATTGCATATATTAAAAATATTAAAAAATATATGATAAAAACAATATCACTTGATGTCAGAAGGACCAATAGGTATAACCTGCTCTGGTAAATCTCAACCTGGGTGGAACAGAGGGATGTGTAGTGGCTGAAGTCCAAATGGGGTTCCCAATGCATCGCTGGAGGTGTCCCAGTCTATGGAAGACTTTGCTGTTATTAAGGATCCTCTCTAAACATGCGTTCTCCTTGGAGGGATAGGTGCTCCAATTGATATCGCCAATTTGTAAATCCCAGTCCAAGAGCTTATATAAGGCTCCTAATAAAGTGCACGATGCCAGGTGTTCAAGTTTCCAGGAGATTAAAAGGTCCAGAAGTTTAACCACCTGCTTAAACTTCTGGACTTTTTAATCTCCTGGAAACTTGAACACCTGGCATCGTGCACTTTATTAGGAGCCTTATATAAGCTCTTGGACTGGGATTTACAAATTGTCGATATCAATTGGAGCACCTATCCCTCCAAGGAGAACGCATGTTTAGAGAGGATCCTTAATAACAGCAAAGTCTTCCATAGACTGGGACACCTCCAGCGATGCATTGGGAACCCCATTTGGACTCCAGCCACTACACATCCCTCTGTTCCACCCAGGTTGAGATTTACCAGAGCAGGTTATACCTATTGGTCCTTCTGAAATAAAGGGATATTGTTTTCATCATATCTTTTTAAAATATTTTTATTATATGCAATATATGTAAAGTTTGCTTATTAAATAATTTCCTATATATTGGTTGACTCATTAAAATTTATGAGCGCTGCAATATTCCTTTTTTCTCGCATATTCTTGTTAGGACCTGACTAGTCCCTCTTGCAGCTGCTCACCTTGAGAGAACAGCCTTGGTCAGTGCTCTTAGCAGTTTTTCTGCAACCTGTCTTTCCACAGCACTGCTTTGCCCTGCTGCTGCTGGCCAGGTAGTGGTAGATTGTGCAGGATGGGCAATATGTGCGCAGTGTGGGGAACCTTGGATGTACGCTATGTCTGACACTGCTCTAGGCTGCCAATCCATGTTGATAAAAGTCAGTCGGGGCGGATGCCATTATGAAGCTCCTAAACCTTTGCCTGCCCCTGGCCTGGGACTTTTGTGTACACATGGTCAGATGTGCCTTAAGATACTATCCACGATCAGATCGGATCGGAATCAGATTGCAAGGCACATCCGATTTGCATACAAGTCTGACTATATAGTGCAGATCTGCACTATATAGTCAAGGCAGACAAGACTTTCTGCCTTGCGATACGTGAACGCGCATCGGAATCGGATCGGGATCGCAAGGGTTAAAACCCTTGCGATCTGCATCCGATTTCGATCCGATGTTGACTATATCGTCAACATCGGAAGGCAAAAAGTACCGTGTGTACACACTATTACACCAAGAGACAGACTTCTGCAGCAGAGGAGGCGTTTGATGTACATGCCGTCAGTTATTATTGCAAGATACATACAGAACTTTTTCAATGTACTTTAATGTAAAATTAAAACGTGTTACCCAATAGCAGAATAATCCTACGGGTTTTTTAAGTAAATATGAGACCTTTTAAAATGTCCAAGCACATGATCTTACACAATTAAGTGCAGGATTTATGTCTTCATCAGAAAGCATCTGTAGACACTGTTACGGGCCAACTGGCCTTTAAATATTGGGCTACTCTACTCCACCAGACGTTCCAACAGCCAGGGAATTCAGATCAAAAGCCCCTTCTAATATAATTCTAAAAATACAATATACTGCTAAAGCTTTAATATACTTTTAGTGATGTCACGTTTTAATAATGCATTGCTCTTATTGGCGGACTATTTTATTGTGTCTTCTAGGCAGAGTTCATTCAGTATTTGTACCAAGTCCTGTTTAAGTTGTAGGAAAGGAATGACACTAAACCCAATTGAACCTGTTCTTTAATATTATTTATTTATTATTTATTAACAGTTTCTTATATAGCGCATCCAAATTCTGCAGCGCTTTACAGAGCATAGTTATGAGCAAACACAAAACAAATTACATTACAAGACAGTTTAGGACAAGTACATGGTTAATACAGATAGTTGCATCAGGGGACAGGACACTGAAGCAATTATCAGGGTGGCAGTGGTTTATATATTCTAAGAAAGGCACATGAGGAGAGAGGGCCCTGCCCGTGAGAGCTTACATTCTAAAGGGGAGGGTTAGACAGACAGGGGTAACACAGAAGGGGGAGAGGTGGGCATAAACAGGTTAGGATGAGAGATGGTCAGGTTTTATGCAGGAGGGTGGGAAGAGGTCAGCTTAGTGTTTGATATTTTAAGTCTAAAAAAGCGCTGGGTCATCCAAGAGTAGACAGCAGAGAGACAGTTGGAGATATGAGTTAGGATGGAAGGAGAACGATCAGGAAACGAGGGGTAGATTTTTGTATTTTCGGCATAGTGGAAGTCGAGTGAGCAAATAAGTTCACCCAGAGAGGACATGTAGAGATAGAGAAGAGGGCCAAGAATAAAATAATCAGGGACACCTACTCTCAATGGAACAGCAAGAGAGGTAAAGTCATTAGAGGTACAGCTGGGCATTTTCAAAACGGACAGTGCAAGTACAAGCATAAAGAGTGATATTCAAAAAGTTTTAGCAGATGGAGAAATGGTGATATCACAGCTGAATAGGCAGATTAAGCAGCCAGGAGTAGTATGATGTGAGAATGAATAATGCGATGCCTGGCGATACAGGGCTGCGGATGTTACAACATCCCGCTCCTAGAGACTTAATAGCAGAAAAGAAAAAGTTACCGGATAATGGGCCAGATTCTCTGAGCTTCAAAAGTGATAAAATGGAGAGTGATAAACAGCCAGCCAATCAGCTCCTACCTGCCATGTCACAGACTGTGTTTGAAATGGGCCGGATAATGGGCCAGATTCTCTAAGCTTCAAAAGTGTTAAAATGGAGAATGATAAACAGCCAGCCAATCAGCTCATACCTGCCATGTCACAGACTGTGTTTGAAAAATGGCAGACAGGAGCTGATTGGCTGACTGTTTATCACTCTCCATTTTATCACTTTTGAAGCTTAGAGAATCTGGTCCAATGGCCCTTATTCTGGTTCACTAGCAAAGGCAAATTCCTTCTCAAATGGACAAAACCATGTGCACTGCAGGTGGGGGAGATGTAACATGTGGAGAGATTTGGGTGTTATTTTGTTTCTGTGCTGGGAAAATACTGGCTGCTTTATTTTTACACTGCAATATAGGTCTCATGCTGCCCATACACTTGTGAGATATTGTATGCAATCCTTCGATTTTGACCTCATTTGGCCGAGAAATGGGATGATTGTATGCACAAAATGTGTACCATTCAACGCGATGCGCGGCCACGCTGCTCGAATGTTGCGTCTCACGGTCTTTTGTGCTGCACATAATATTTCTCGAATTGTATGTGCGGTCGAATGCTGTTTTGTGCGCATGCGATTTTTCTAAATGGCAACGTGCGATTCTTGAAGAGTTCTGGTCACTTCCTGGCCCCTCCTCTTTTTTTATCAAACGGTGCATTCAATAAATTGCATGATCGAATGTAAAATCGAATGCACTTAAATGCTTTTTTTCATGCGATTTATCGAATGCTGAGCATCAAGGGAAATCGAACCCGAGATTGCATCGAATGCAATCGCACACGTGTATGGGCAGCATCACTTTGAAATAAAACCCTGCCCAAATCTAATTATTTCTGCACAAGTTCACCAAATGCACATTGTTTTGTCCATATGAGAAGGAATTTGCCTTTACGAGTGAACCAGAATAAGGGCCGATATTTACAGGATGATGTTGCATGGCGCATGCAAGAGTCACTTAATATAATGTTTCAGATGCATCATTTTACACAGTGCATGCAGTGCTATATGAGCCTGATGCAGTGCTATATGAGTAGTACATGCTACTTAGCATGTACAAAGAAGACTTCTTACAATGTATAATAGGGCATTCATGTTTAATCTCATTAGTGATTATACAAGTCAACCGCACCCTTACACCCATCACATTGACACTCAGTGTTGACTATCAGGATTTTTGGATGATTATTAGGCCTGTTGTAAGATTGCTTACCATTGATGACAGATGGATTTATTTGCATTGCGAAATCTACACTGCAGATTCAGATCTGCCAGAAAGAGGTCCTGATTCACACCTGTTGGCAAGGCTGACATTTTTGCAGAGGAACAAAACCATGCTGCACTGCAGGTGGGGCAGATGTAATACATGCAGAGAGAGTTAGATTTGGGTGAGGTGTTTTCGAACTGAAATTTCAGTGTAAAGGCTGATGGATTTTGATGGATCGGGACGAGAAATTGGGTGAAATGGGCCCTGCCCCCAATCGCATGGGTATGTCATCGCATCCAATTCTCGGATCTCCTGCCAATCTAACCTCCGACTCGACCCCCTGCCAGCAGCGGGTAACGGGATTGCATGCGATGTACGCAGGTCTTAATCGAAGATGTGTAGATTCTCTCTCTGCAGAGAAACTCCTCTTATAAACGACAGAAAAATCTACACAATTTGCTGGCTTAGGCTGGGTACACACTTCCCCGACCTGTCTACAAACCAACGTATCTGACGACACTTCCCTGTTGGCTCGATGTGTCAGCACTGACATCACAACTGGACGTGCATTACAATTTACCCACCCAGTTGAAATGTCAGTCACAGGCGGACCCTGCAGCAAGTGTATGGGCAGTCTGCATATACATGGGATATTGCCTGTGCTGCAGGGCCGACGCGTTATATGTCTGTAAGAGTCATTCACAAACATATTGTGTGAACATACCATCGATACGCAAACGATATATAACGATATATACATATTATGAGCAACCCTACACTGCATTGGAAACGTCTAAAAAACACATATAAGTGAAGGAGTCATTTAAACTTGCAATTTCTGCTATACTTTCTGTGCCTTTGGATAAAACTAGAATATGAATCTAAGACACTGAGCGGGGAACCTATAGTCTGATTAAAGTTATTTATCAGCAGGACAATCAGTACCAAATGATGACATAATCCTCTTTACAAACTCTGGCGCATCTCTCTGCATTAGAAATGGTCATTTTCAGACATACTGCCCGGGATTTCACTCCCGGGTTCAACCCTGGGATTTTAGTGACCCGGGTCTATTGCAGGTGCTTAGGATCCGGGAGTGAAATCCCAGGAAGACCCTTTCGGACATGCGCTAGTCCCAGGTTGATGTGCGTTCATGTGATAAAACCCGGGATTTTCGCATATGTCTGAAAGGGGTAGTATTACCTGAATTGTCTGGCAGTGGGGGCCCATTAGTGGGTGTCAGGTGATTGTATAAAGCTCCCATACATTTATGTGATGCCAACCTTGCCCAGGTATTGATCCAGACAAGCCTTTCAGATGGTTTCATTAAATAATAGTCCAGCAAGAGGAATCCATCCTCTGTACGATCTGTCATTACCAAAGCACGTGTAATGTTCAGTGCACCCATCTCAGGTGGCATTTACACATGATCATGAAACACAGCTCACTGCACTCAGTCCCCAAACACAACACAGCAATGACACCTGTATTATGTACATGGGTGGATGCTGGAATGTTCCTCGGCTGTCTGCAGGGGTTTCCCCTGGGCGCTCCGGTCCAAACACAAACTATTAGTTTAATTGGCTTGTGATGAAACTAACCGTATGTTTGTGTTTATGTGCGGTATATAATTTACATGGTAAACTCCACTGAGGCAAGTATTGGTGATTACACAATCTGAGGGAACTGCTGTGTGCTATGCTGTCGCCATTTAAATGAATGATAATGTGATGTTGTCAGACTGCGTGCAGATGTGTGACCGTTACCTGGTGTTCTTGTTCTCCTCTCGGCAGTGCTTGGCTGCTACCTGACTGCTTCACTCGCCTGCAATTCAGAGGGCGGAGGGACAAGGGCACCCCGGGAAAGCAATACCCCAAAACAACCACACAGAATGGTCAGCACACGTTAGGACGGTGATCAAAATAATTTATCTTGCAGCAAGAAGGACCGTAGATCACCGTTATGAAAAATATGATTAAACAATGCAATAATACAATGCAGTAGTATTCAAAAGAAGCAAAGACAATGAGTAGGTTATGAATAAAGATTTAATGAAGAATACTCCACCTAACTGATATTGTGCGCAATGGGGCCACTGGGGCGCCATAGGCCGCACCTCACACAATATACTGCTCACGGAGGAATGAACTGATTAACACAACAATTTCAATGAATGGCAAAAGAATGAGAATATTCCCTAAAGAGGATATCGTGCGCAATGGGGCCACCTGTGATACCTGTAGGCCGCAGTTCGCACGGTACCTCTGTGCGCGTACGGGTTGCCAGCTCCTGCTGGTCGCGGTCGGGGCCTTCAGCGTCCGCCGTTTGGCTCTCCCTCTCGCTTGGGTCACCGGTGCGCTGACTGTCTGGGCGCCGCAGCCGCTGACTCCTCTGGGTCACCGCCGTGGCCTCTTCTCCCTGCGCTGGCTGCTGGCCATCTCTCACGTGGGCGACTTCTCTCCCGACGGGCGCCGGTAGCTTTTCAGTGTGCGCCGGCTGTCACTCTCCGCTGCGGGCTGTGTCGGTTCCCTGCTCCGTCTCGCTCTCTCTCTCTGTCCAGGCCGCGTCACACACTTTGCGCCGTCAGCCTGCCGCGCGCTGCTCCTCTCTCCTCCCCTTCTGCCACTTGTTACATACACCTCTGCCCAGCAACAGGCAGAGACGCCCCCTTCACTTTGGCACCTGCTGAGCCACCAATGAAGATACTCCTTTTGCTTCAGGGAGTTCAGGTAGGCTCTGGATCCCTAAGCCCTGTGGTGAGTGAAGCTGAAGGAGGGTGGTTGCCTAGCAACCTAGTACAGGGAGCTAACACCTGCAGCACAATTTGTAACAGTTCCTGGGAGCAGCATGGGCTGCAGTTATGTGTAAACATAGTCAGTGCTGGCCACCAGTAAGTCTGTGGCATAAAAAGAAAAGGGTACCCCAATTCTGGGATGCCACAATAATAATAAATGATTATAAATAATTTTCCCTGACCTTTTCACTTTAATGCAAGAAGTATTGTATTGTATAATACATATTAAAAGCTCTCTGTATAGGACTTTTCAGAGTAAGGATGGAAAACATAGTAAAAGGACACAGAGAAGTGTGTCTATAAACACAGTTGTTTTAGTTGCAATATTCCCTCTGCAATCCCAAAGGACATTTGACAGTGTTTTATGGCACTTGTTTAGGCTTGATAAATGGCCTTTCAGACCACAGAGTCTAACTACTACCTATTATCTAGCAGCCAGATGGCAGTAAGGGGTCAGGTTGGCTTCCAGAAGGATTTTCCGTTGGGACTGGGAAGCAGAGACACTGTTTGGCATTTGATGAAGCAGGAAACAGACTACGCTGGATGACAGATAAGGTGGTGCTGGACCACTGTGAACAATGGGAATCCAGACACAAGTTTAGCCGCACGGGTGCAGAATTCTCAGTCTCAGACAGGATAAATGCCATTTTCCCATGCTGCCGGCTGGGAGAGAAGGAATACACACAACTATGCTCATTCTCTTGTTGGTTTTGGAACACAATAAATACAATTCTAAAAAAGGAAGAAAAAAAAACAGAGGACTAAACACACAAACTGATGCTTTTATTTACTTTTTTAACTGTGCAACAAGAATGACAAGCAGATTACTGCGCTATTGTATTCAATCAAGCATAATTAGCAACTGTTTCTAATTTATATACAGTCCAAGATTGTGTAAGATTCATCCACTTACAGCATGTCTTTTGTTTAATAAAGCACAGCTGCAGTGTTGGCCGTGTGTTTACTCTGTGCACAGTGTAAAGTGTATCTGAACCTAGGGGCATAGCCAGAACTTGTGGGCCAAATAGCAACACTTTTAAGGGACCCCATCTAGAGAGATATCTCTATGCAGAAGTTGTTTTATACCCCATAGTAGTGTCCTAGTTAATTTTATGCCCCGTAGTAGTGCCCTAGTTACTTTAATACCCCGTAGTAGTTACCTAGATCATTTTATAAACTATAGTGGTGCCCTTGTTAATATAGTACCCCATAGAAGTGCCCTAGTTAATTTAATACTCCATAGTAGTGTCCTAGTTCATTTTATACCCCATTGTAGTTACCTAGAACATTTTATAAACTATAGTGGTGCCCTACTTAACGTAATACCCCATAATACTGCTCTAGTTAATTCTTTACCCCATAGTAGTTACCTAGATCATTTTATACCCCATAATAGTGCCCTCGTTAATTTAATACCCCATAGTGGTTACCTAGATCATGTTATGAAATATAGCGGTGCCCTAGTTAGTGTTATGCTAGTGTTAGTAAGGTCCTAGTTCACATTATACAACATTGTGCCCCCAGTACATATTATGGACCTTATTCTGATCGGAACGCTTAATGCGAGTGGGCACAGCAGGGGGGGGGGGGCGGTGGCGAGGGGTTGTGCCCATGGGAACACCCAGCGTTTCATGGGCATTCCTATGAAAACACTGGGCGTTCCCATGGTAATTCGCCCATGACGCGGGGGTGTGCAACTGATGTCCGCTTCCCATACAGGCACTCGCAGATGTAAGACTCCAGAAAGGGGTCTTATATCTGCGTGCACCATAGAAATAATTTCGATGGCCGGCGACCATCAAATGATTTCCCCCCCCCCCGCACCCGAGGCTGCGAATGGATGTTTATGCTAAATATCCATTCGCAGCCGTGACGTGAGCGGGGAATTTGCAGAGCGAGGGGGGGGGGGGGGTGGGCAGCTGTGCAAGCGGCGGGCGGCGTTACATCCACATGGAAAGCAGCGAAATTCGCAGCTTTGCGAGTGAACCAGAAACAGGCCCTATGTCACATTGCAGAGCCCCCAGTTAATAATATGCCACAGTGTACTGCTGTCTATATACATGGCACATAGTTAACATTATACCCAGGGCAGTATTGGCCATCTGGCACTTCTAAGAAGTAGAAGTTTCTTGATTAAGCCGGCAGGTACAGGGCCGGGCGGGGGGCGCCCCGGTGCTCACCCGCTCCAAGGGGGGGGGGGTTTGATACGGCCGCCGCGTCGCTCCACCAGGGGTGGCGGTGGCTTTGGGCAGGTATCAAACCGAGCATCAGAGATGGTCTGATAGAAGTGACAGTATGTGCACAAATCAGCATATGGATGTATACAGGCATTACGTTCTATGCACTCGCTGCTGGATTACAGGCAACTTTGGTTTAACGCTATTATATATTGTGCAGTACTTTTATTTTATTCAGAGCTCATTTAGGCAGCTCTACTCAATGGAACTAGAATGTACAGCTGATATAAAACCCCCAAATATATGCATACCGCCCACTGCGTTTGAACCAATTTTGCTATTTTACAATGAAAACATGTACGGTGTCTGAGAGAAAACGTTGTATTATGGCAAGGGTTAAAAAAGGAATGGGGAAGGCGATGGGTGGGAAATGGATCACATTACTTATAGATCACTAAAAATAAATAGGAAAAAAGTTTCAAAATCACAGGTAGTGCGCTCCCAGGTGGGCAGCAAATCTGCTGGTGAGATAAATGGAGGTAATTCCACACCCCTCCTAGGTACACAGTAGAAAAAAGATATTATCTCCCAACACTTTTGCGCCTCAACCCTTTCACTTGTATATTTAAAACAGATAGATTATACAATAAAATCTTATCTTATAATCCAAATGATCGTGTACTGTTTTCTGTTCAAGGCTTGATAAAGACCACGGTCGTGGTCGAAACGCGTCAGCCAATCGTTGAGAGGACCATAAAGGACCCACCACTGATGCAGGAATAGGAAGGAGGTAACGCTGCCCGGGGACTTGCTGCAGGAGTCCAGGACTAGCGCTGAGTCGCACATCTTGCCCATTTTGAGAATCTAGTTAACTACTAGTTCTCAATTACATCTGGTAATTTGCTGACATTTCTCTCCTACTTGTGATACATCTGAAGTGGTTTCCTGGTCATATTTATACATATGTCTATTAGAGAACTTTTTAATTTAAGTTCTCCATTCTTTATGATTATTGTGAAATCAGTCCTTTTGCAAAGGCTATTTTATTTTTGTCTTTATGTGTGTTAATGTGTATTAAATCTGTTTACGCTATGATGGCATTTTTATATCTCTTTTTCGCATGATACTCATTGGAGATACCTGAACAGAAAACAGTACACGATCATTTGGATTATAAGATAAGATTTTATTGTATAATCTATCTGTTTTAAATATACATGTGGAAGGGTTGAGGCGCAAAAGTGTTGGGAGATAATATCTTTTTTCCACTAAAAATAAATAACACATTGAGCTTACCAAGTTATTAAGTTGTTACACTGACCGAAACCAAATAAAATGTGTCATTGTTATAGGAAAGGTCCACACTGTGCTGCTATGAGATCTCCCAATAGAGATATCTTTGAGTTTGTACCAATTGGCTGTAGTAGACGAAGCTAGCATAAACCATGGCTCAGAAATGGATTCACATTTGTCTGGTTTTCATCGTACTTGTAAAGTCATTTAATCCATAGAGGCAATAAAGCAAATTGCTTCTATGGAAGACAGACATGGATCATTCCAATATTTAGCTATGGTCTTCCAGCACACTAAAGGTGCATACACACTGGGCGTTTTTGCCTAGCATGTATGCAGACCGATTATGGGGAAAATCACTGGGCTGAAAAACGCTCAGTGCTATGGAAAGCCATCCGCTCCGCCGCTCATCTGCCCTGGTAATACCGCACACACTGGGAAGCTTTTCAGTTCAAATGAGTAAACTGGCTTTCAGCTCAAAGTTGCCCAGTGTATGGACCTTGAGTGGTATATTTTCTAAAGTTTGGTTTCCAATTTCAGTCTATTTTGAGGAGATTTGGTGATGCATGTAACAATCAGGTCTTTACTAAAGGTAATATGGACTTAAAATCCCTTGAAAATCACCACAAGGAAACAGTTTTATTAATGGGAACATCTCATTTACTAACAGTCGATTTGAGAGAGCTGCTGGCCATGCACCTATCCCATCTCTGCAGTAAATAGACACAGTGCACAGCAGTGCATGTGCACATCGTCTATTCCCCGCAGCAACCCGCCCCTTCCCCGCCCCCCCCCCCCCCCAAAAAAAATTAATAATAATAAATAAACCGGGACGTTACTGCAAAAATCAGGACAGTTGGGAGGTATGGTAATATGATGTCCAGTGTGTCCAGGGGACTCCGCTCTGTTCCTTGGTGTCACAGCTCCACCCTTCCATCCTTCTAATTCTGCTCCTGTGACCATGTGCCTCCTAAATCCATCCCTTGCTCTTTCTCTATCAATACACCATTATTGTGTGGTGTAATGTGAATAAGAGGTAGTACTGTGTGGCATAATGTTTATATTATATACTACTTTGTAAAACAATGTGAATCAGGGCTTTTAGTTTATGGCACAATGTGTATAAAGTACTGCTATGTGGCGTAATGTATATAACTGAATTGGGGGTATTACTGTATAACCATGTCTGTCCCCCATGAGACCACACTTACTTTTTGGGCATGTGCACTGTCCTTATTCTGGCACAGGTCACCAAAATATCTAGTTACGCCTCTGATGGTACATTGTTCATGGTGTACTGTAAGCCCTAGTTACAATAGTGTCCTATACACTATAGATAACATTATTATATAACTAGCCTGCACACACATGTCCATTTTTATTTTTTGAAAAGGATTTTTAGATGGAGCAACTCTTAGTTCCAAATGCACATTTCCACAGAGCTAAAAATATCCCACTTCCATATGTAAGGAGCCCATCTTCGAAAGGACAAAACATATGAGTGCTTTTCCAAAGAAGCTTTTAGCCAGGGGAATGCGTTGAGCTGCAGTGGGTCTTTTGTTGATATCTCCCCTAGCCCTTCTGATTAACTTGGTGCATAGCAATGGGGTACTCTTTACCTAGCACGGCGCCCATCGCGACCATCGCATGCACTAAAAAACGGGTGCGATGCGATGCCCGCGATGGCCGCGATTTCCCATAGGGACCAATGTTAAAAATCAGATTGGTCGCGATTTTAGTGTTAAAAGTCAGATTGGTCGCGATTTTTACATAGGAAACAATGTTAAATGGGCCACAGAGCCCTAATAGTCCCCCTGAAGTGTTAAATGGCCCCCACAATTTTTAACGCCACCCCACGATCAACGTGAACCCGAAGCGTGGCGAGCGCAGCGAGCCCGCGAGGGGCGGCGGTACGCGTCCTCCGACCTTTTCATACCCCCACTATCCACGTCGGCGTGGAGTTGAGAATAGAATAGTGTGGCGAGCGCAGCGAGCCACCGAGCCCGAAGCGTGGCGAGCGCAGCGAGCCCCGCGAGGGGACGCGGATACCTTCACAGGTAAACGCGTCCCCTCGCGGGCTTCACAGGTGTCCGCGTCGCCACGGACACCTGTGAAGCCCGCGAGGGGACGCGTATAACTGTGAAGGTATCCGCGTCCCCTCGCGGGGCTCGCTGCGCTCGCCACGCTTCGGGCTCGGTGGCTCGCTGCGCTCGCCACACTATTCTATTCTCAACTCCACGCCGACGTGGATAGTGGGGGTATGAAAAGGTCGGAGGACGCGTACCGCCGCCCCTCGGGGCTCGCTGCGCTCGCCACGCTTCGGGTTCACGTTGATCGTGGGGTGGCGTTAAAAATTGTGGGGGCCATTTAACACTTCAGGGGGACTATTAGGGCTCTGTGGCCCATTTAACATTGTTTCCTATGTAAAAATCGCGGGCATTGAGGCAATTAACGCTAAAATCGCGACCAATCTGACTTTTAACATTGATCCCTATGGGAAAATCGCGGGCATCGCGGGCATCGCGTCGCACCCGTTTTTTATTTACCCGCGATGCCCGCGATTTTTTACCCCCGACGCCCGCGATTGTAATCGCGGGCGCCGTGCTAGATAAAGAGTACCAGCAATGGAAATGTATTTAAGACCCCAGGGGCACTTTCACGCTATGTATGTCAGCTACCACAGTTGTAATTTAATAAGTCTGCTACTCATGTAGTGAATATATATGGAAATAATACCATTTTTTTTACAAAATAAAACACAGTAAAGAGAAATCTAAGTCTGCAAGCAAATATAGTGGTTGGGTATTCGGTACCTCGGTCGACAATGTCTAGGACGACAATCACTAGGTTGACCACTAATGGTCGACACAAGATTGATTGTTTTTTTTTTTTTATATGGAGGCCAATAGTTTTTTCCTGTGGGGCCAATGTGTTTTGCCCTATGGGAATTTCATGGTGTGCCTTGGCAATTTAAAAATCTTATTTAGTGTGCTGCAAGGTAAAAAGGTTGAAAATCACTGTCCTATAACATAACCAGTGGTTCAAACCACCTTGCGTATTATACAATTTTTGTTTTATTTTTGCATCAAAAACTACCATGTAAAGTAAAAAAAATAACCTTTTAGAAACAAGGCAATGATCACATTTGGGAAACATTGACGCTTATAATTAGCAACTCATATACACAATCAGAATCACACCAGTCCATAACAAGCTGTCTAAACAGAGTTCAGAAATAGCAAAGAAGCTATGTTATACATTTCAGATATAAGGGGTATTCAATCCCCACCGCTATTTCTGATGGGGGAAACAGCGGCGGGAGCCTATTCAATGCTGTCTTGCCCTGACAGCATTGAAGAGGCAGATCGACAGAATGGGCCCGACTGTCGGGCCCGTTTTGACGATTACAGCCGTGAATTGTCGCGATCACAGCTGACTCTCGACATTCCATGGCTGTTTATGCAGACGCCCCCTTTTTCACCTATCGCCAAGCGGGACATTGAATCCCACCTGGCGAAATGCTGTTGAGCAAAACAAAAACGGGCCAGGGTCACGGCTGTCGGGATGGATCGACAGTCGTGGCCCGGGATTGAATACCCCCCATAGCAGTGTTCCTGATTATCATATTCCTACTGTTTGTTTTGTAGTTTGTATCACATGCTCTTACCAGCATTGGCATGTAGCTATATATGTTGTAAAGGATCATTCATCAGTTGTAATCAATATAAATCCATGGGACACTCAGCAGCAAAAATCAACAATTTATGTGCAATCCAAAGTATTCATCAATGCAACCTAGTCTGTAGTTGCATTTTAAAAAAAAAGTGTTTACACACTGACGCGTTTCATCACATCAATGTGCTTTCTTCAGATACCATTCATAGCAATGGACAGTGTTGTTTCACTAGAAAGATCTGTCTGTTATATTTAGGCTGTTGTAGACTGTGTGTTATACAAAGGCTGTGCAGGGAGTTTATATTTATGTTTAGATGTCTTTTGATGCCAAAAAAAACATCTTGATGCATTGACACGGATGCAATTTAAGCTTATTATTAATCTGTGTCAGTTGTTATTGGTAAAAACCTCAGTATAGCACCATCAAACAGATGATCTAGGTTTCTATTAGACATCTGGCTGTTGCTGGGTGAAATTTGTAATCTGCTTCCAACAAATAAATTGTTGGAACTGTTGCTGGAGCAACATTGTACAATCAAAACTAAAAAATGTGCTACAAAATACTTATTCTCCTTCGATAATATATAAATTTTATTTAAAATGTCAATCAGCTATTTAAAAGACTTACATATTAGCATAAAAGGGTGCAGACTTTGTTCTGCTGGAAATCTAGGCCAGAGGCCTGAAAGTAGGACATGGCTGCTGTAAGTATATTGTATTTAGTTTGTGATTGTCTTCCTATTTCTCTTTGTCGGTCATAAAAGTACATAGTGGCTTTATAAGCAATGTGATTAACAACTTTCCCCGTACTAACATTTTTTGCAGAATTTAGACTTGTAAACCACATAAAAAATGTGTACATAAAAAAATAATCTGACATGTGGTATCTCAGGGGATTAGGACTTGGCTGCGAAGCTAAATCCTTTCCATGAGTATTGCATCAACCTAAACCGTTCACATTCAGATATCGTGCTCTCTGTTACATGGGACAAACCCTACTCTGCATCGCCAGTCATTCTACTATAGGGGATCAGCATAATATTCAGTTTAACAAAAATATTTCTGTGTGAAATCATGTTTTATCTCTGTAATACATGCCTGGCAATGGTAACTGTTTAGTCTATGATTAATTTGTGCATGTGTGGCTGGCCCGACTACTGTAGATGAGTAATTGTCCAGCAGATAGCTTGGGCCATCCTCAAATCCAGAAGTGATATAAGATAATACTCAGTCTCTAATTCATTATATAATAATCCACAGCCTAATAGATTCCTTACTTTTCAGTCCAAGACTTGAAGAAAAGGATGAGTGTTCTGTGATTTTAATAAAGCCTTCGATGTTTATCTTTCTCAGATGACATATCCAATCCTCTTATTCACTGAATCCAGAGTGGAGTATAGGGCACATCACAAACACCAACACTCTAAAAGCACTTTTCCCAGGTTAAGGGTGATTCCCAAAGCTGACATCCTCCAGTTGGGGTGCAATTGTTCCATCTGTTTCAGGTGCAGAACGAATTACTAATCCCTTTTGGCTAAGATCAAGTGTAGTATCTGTTCTTATCAGTGGGTATGGACTGGTCTCTGGTAGAGAATAGAGAAAGGCTGGACTGAGTAGCTGCTCTGATGGGCGGAGGGTGTGGGACCCTTCATGCCTGGGAGTGGCGAAAAATCTGGCTGAGTACCTTCACCTCTGCCATGTGGTAGGAGGTGTTGTTTCCGTAAACCCACTGGTAGGAGGGGGGGGGGAAACACTGGGCCCAGTAGTTTGACTCTCTTGACGGGATTTGTTGCCCCCGAAGGATGAGACAGCGAAAGATTCAGTCTAGTATCCATTCCCAAGGAGCGGAGAAAGGCTGGGACTAAGTAGATGGCTCCCATTCCAGAGGTTCGTAGCCTCTGATGGGGAGACCGCAAAAAGCCCGGCGTAGTACCTTAACCTTGGGATGCAAGAAACACTGAGAATGAGTAGATTGCTCTTCCGAGGGGGCCGCAACCCCTAAGGGAGTGATTTGAAAAGCCCAGTGGAGAATCCATTCCCATGCCAGGGGCTGGAAAGTGCCCTATGATGGGAGCAGAGAAACACTTGGTCGGAAGCTGACTGGCCGGCTGCCTGGAGTCTGAGGCTGTACTGTGCCCCCGGGGAAACTCGGGGGTGCCGAACATGCACGGGTGATCCCAAAAATCACCATGCACTAGTAAGCACTTGCACTGCGCACTTCCCCTCTAGGTAAGGCTGCACGTCCTTACCTCGTCCTTTTGGATGAGGTAGGACAATTTTTCACACCCCCACCCCGGCCTACTGGCTGGGGTCTCTTTATTTATTTATTTTTCCCTCTTACGTTTGTCACTTTTCACGTTCTTTGTTTTTTGTAGTTTTGTCACATTTTTTGGGTTGTGTGGTTAACCCTTATAGGCCATCCGCTCCCCAATGTACCAAAGCTCTTATCCTTTTGGGGAGAGCTTCGGTCCCTCGTGGGTGACCCTGAGCCGCAAGGCAGAGGGAAGCCTACTGCGGGTCTCTCCAAACCTTCGAGTGCAGAGGACCCACCATCCTAACCCTTCCGGGGGTTGATGAAAGCGGGTCTCTCTAAGCTTCGGCGAAGAGGACCCACCGATCCCTTTTTTCCCCTCTTCGGCCTTATGGCTGAGAGGGGTTAGGGGAGTTACGGGGCCCTTCTCCTTTGGGAGAGGGTCCTTTCGATCCCACGACCCCCTATGCGCTGATTTAGGTCACGCACTGGGTGGTGGGAGCACACCTCAGGCTCCCTGAGTTTCTTAAAATTCAAACTAATTACTAATCCCTGACTGTGTTCTCCAGACCCATCTTCACCAGTCCTTCTCCCGGTTCAAACAACCACCCAGCATGGCCTCTGGAGTAAGCACAACCTTTGAGAAAGTGTTGCGTCCTACTCCCAATCATATAGTTTTAAGGATCCCTCACATTGACATTGGCTCTTATACAACTGACCATACCTGAAGTATGACATGAGCAGTTCTTCTTCTCCTTTCTATTACCAGAGAAATTGACAGCAGCCTTTGTATTGACTGGCAAGTGTTTTCTCTATATGCATTTATTTAGCCGACCAGCTAGCAATCGTCTCTGCAGATCAGTATTTGTGACTCACAGAAGAGACCCAACTGGCCTGTAGAGCATGGTTGCCGACTTTCTGGCTGCTCTCTCCGGGAGTGAGCAGCCAGCTCAGTATGGCAGGGGGCGGGCCCAAAGCCGGGATGTAAAAGGGGCGGAGCCACGGCTGTGATGACCTGTTTAGGGGCATGGCTAGAGCGGTCGCATCATTTTAGCCACGCCCCCCGCCGTGCAACTGCGGGGAGCGGGGTTTAAGTCACGCGATCGCGTCATTTTACCCACGGAACCCCCCACGGACACCCTCTCCGCCGGAGAGGCAGGACAATGCGGGAGGGTTGCCGCTGTCCTTTCCGGGGGTCCGGGAGGGGGACCCAATTTCCGGGACCCTCCCGGACATTCCGGGAGATTAGGCAACCCTGCTGTAGAGGTTTTGGGCAAACCAAAGCCAAAACTTCAGAAACTATTAAAATCTTTTCTTCAGTTGGAGCTATTTAGGTTACTATAACCTAATGTATACATCACACTGGGTTCTTGGTGGCTCAAATTTTGTGACATATACAGTACTTACATTTCAGTAAGGGTACAGTATGCGCATGTGTGGATTTTTAGATAGACAGGGTTTAGGTCTGCCCCAAAAGGTTGGCGGGCAATAGGTTAATCAGGGTCAAAAGATCCACATGCGAAAGGTTACCAGACAGGGCCGGTGCTAGGCTTTCATGCACCCTAGGCAAAATGTAAGCCTACCGCCCCTCCGCTCTGCCCCTGACACACAGACTGGCACAATAACAGACTGATGCTGACACACGGATACACAGATGGTGACACACAGACACATGGACAGACTGGCACACGGACACACAGATGCTGACACACTGATAGATGGAAGATGACACATGGACAGATTGACACGGATGCCAACACTGACACATGGACAGACAGCTTTTCATGCATGGACTGCAGCTGCCAGGGTTGACACCACAGAAGACAGAACCTACCAGAACTTTGGATTCTGCTAGTAAGTGTGGTATTTGTGGAGGAGTGGGGGATTCATGTATTATGTGAGGGGTTGGGGGTGTATATGTACTGTATTTGCTGGCATATAAGACTACTTTTTCCCCCTGAAAAACATGCCTTCAAGTGGGAGGGTCGTCTTATACACCGGGTGCACTTATATAACAAACTCTATATTTTGAGTGGAAATGTTGGGGGTCGTCTTATACGCCCAGTCGTCTTATGCGCCGGCAAATACGGTATATTACCTGGGGATGTATTAGTATTACTTGGGGAAGTGGGTTGTGTAGTAAATTTGTGGAGGTTGTATTACCATTGTGGGCTTGTGTATTCTATTTGGGGCTGTTACAATGTTATATTTGCAATTTATATTTTCTTCAGATGTGGACCTATATATATTTATATATTTACATATTTTCATGTTTTAAATATTTTTTATCTTTACCACAGTCCTGCACTCCAATAATGAAATATTTGCAGCCGTGTCCTCACCATTGTAAAATTCCCCCCATCGGCAGCAGATCAGGGTTATAAACCCTGGTCTCCCACCCAGCAGCATCGTCCATACCCACCACCACCTGGCGGTAGTGTCTCTCTCATCCCGATCTCCCACCAGGCCGCCCCAGCATGCCCATCCACCTGCCCATCCTGTACACAGAAGCCAATAGCTGGCTCTGTGTACAGTCAATGGAATCAGTGAGGGGATTTGTCGTCTGTCATGGCTGCACCCGCGTTGCGGCTGACTCGCCTCCGGTGCTCATCGAGTGGGCAGCGGCAGGCAGTAGCATGTCAGTGCGTCGAGCGGGTGCCGGCGCCCACATAGACCCCACTGCCGCTTGCTCTCCCAAGCGGCAGCTGAAGCTGCCTTACAGTAGTTACGCCACTGGATGGGTCGGGCATCAGATACTGCTGCTGGCTGGGACATGCGTGGTCCCGTGTATCGTCACTGACCAGCCTGTACATGTACAGACGAGTGAGGACCTCAGCGGCAGGAATCAGCTAGTGTGTATGGGGCTTAAATCTGGGTACACACTAGAGACTAGACCATATCATCCAAAAACCGATATCATTAAAGTCTTCCCTTAAACTGCCTGGAACTCCTCGACAAACAATATAGCTAAATACACACTGAACGGTATCGCTAATAGATTGCATAGAAAAAGTAGTAGTTTGACAGACTTTGCAAAAATGTGCAAAAGGAAAACAATTATGAGTTGCCTAGACTCTAAGATGGGTACACACTATACGATATGCTCCACCACTGATATCCTTGACAATATCGATGGAGTACCCGGAGGAACAATATAGGACATACACAGTGAATGATATTGCTAATGATATTATTCAGTGATGCCCCCCCCCCCCCCCCCCCCCTCATCCCGCTAAACATGCAGTTATTGATATAGGCAAAATCTGACCACAAAGGGGAATGTTAACAACCTGTGGGAGCATGCATCGTTAAGGATATTGTACATACATTCCAGACTAAAGGGTAAATTTACTAAGATGTGTATTCTACATCACATGTGATCTTGCTATGGGCAACCAATCAGAAGCTACTTCTTATTTATTTAGCATCCTCTAGAACAGGGGTCCTCAAACTATTTTGCTATGGGACCCCATTATACAATAAAAAAAATTGCAGGACCCCAGCAACTTACTGCAGAAGGTCATCACATCGCATGTGTAGTCAGCAGACAGCACATACATGGCAGCATTGTGGAGGCACAGAGTGATGTGAGGAGTCTAAAATAACAGATAATGCAACAGATGTTTCAGACTCCTTGAATCACTGACTGATACCCCTTTCACACAGAAAATGAAATATCCGGGTGAAGCAGTTCCACCCGGGAATTTCATTAAATACACGGGTCCTTTTTCTGTGTGAAAGGGCACACCCGTGTCGTAAATCCCGTGTCTCCGACCCGGGAATTGACCAGGGTCGAGGACACGGGATTTATGACCCGTGTTGACCCTTTCACACAGAAGAAATACCCGTGTTATTCAGCAAATTACCGGGTAGAAATTTTCAACCCGGTAATTTGTTCTTCTGTGTGAAGGGGGGTCAGGCTGCTCCCGGCAAATTGACACAGCATTTGAAATGCCGTGTATTTGCCGGGATTTTCAGACTTTTCTGTCTGAAAGGGGTATGAGATTAGAAAAGTCATCAGCCTGATGGTCAGCAACATGGAGTTGCGACCCCACAATGAGAAGGTCAAGGACCTACTTTGGGGTCAAGACCCACAGTTTGAGAACCGCTGCTCTAGAAGATAGTAGACAGGATCTGATTGGTTGCCCATAGCAACAACACATGTGAAGTAGAATATACATCTTAGTAAACTTCTCCCTATATGTACAATGAAGATAAAAAAATCTAATAGTGTGTACGCATCTTTACATTAATAAACCTGCATTGAATGTTTACACACTCATTACCAGGTGCACAAAATGACCAGACTATTGTGTTAAAAAATGAAGAACAATATGATATACTGTAACAGGTAGAGCTCAGTGCATTTAGCTGTATTGGAAGGATCTATGACATGATTACACTGCAGGTCTGGCACATGGATGTACAGTATACAGGTGCAGTGTTTGCAGGCTGCAGTCCCCTGTGTAGCGCACCAGTAGGTGAGACTGGGGGAGTGACTGATAATGATGACAGTAGCATGTACTGTCACTGCTGACTGTCCCACCCTGCCTGGTGCAGCAGCAGCAGCCGCCTGGCTCTCCCGGCCGGAGCATGTAATGAGGCATGTGATTACTGCCTGTCTGCTCCAGGAGGGGGCGGCTCCGGGATTTGCATGGGCTGAAGGCAGCAGCAGAGGCTGCAGAGTATTTTTAGCTGGTGTGTGGTGCGGATCACGTTGTGGTGCACGGAGTGGGGGGGGCGGACTCGTACCCTGCTGGAGCGTTTGTTTTGGGGGGGACCCTTTGCCTGGTGCCGAGCACCCTGCTCTGCGAGGAAGGCACGACCCTGGACATGGCCAGCAGCCCTGCACTGGATCTCCAGCAGCAGGAATCGCTCCCAGACCCAGCCTGCAGGGAGGCGCAAAAGTGGATCGAGGTAAAGAGCTGCCTTCTACGTTCTGTGATGGAATACCACTGATACAGAGTATTGTCACACGTTATCCTACAGGGACCTGCATTGTACTCCCCACTGATACACGTTATCCACTGATACACGTTATCCTACAGGGACCTGCATTGTACTCCCCGCTGATACACGTTATCCATCAGTGGTCCACACTGTACTCTCCACTGATACACATTATCCTACAGGGACCTGCATTGTACTCCCCACTGATACACGTTATTCATCAGTGGTCCACACTGTACTCTCCACTGATACACATTATCCTACAGGGACCTGCATTGTACTGTACTCCCCGCTGATACACATTATCCATCAGTGGTCCACACTGTACTCTCCACTGATACACATTATCCTACAGGGACCTGTATTGTACTCCCCGCTGATACACATTATCCATCAGTGATACACATTATCCATTTGTGACATACATTGTACTATCCACTGATTCACATTATCCTACAGGGACCTGCATTGTAATCCCCAATGATACACATTATCCATCAGTGGTCTACACTGTACTCTCCACTGATACACATTATCCATCAGTGATCTACACTGTACTCCCCACTGATACACATTATCCATCAGTGATCTACACTGTACTCCCCACTGATACACATTATCCATCAGTGATCTACACTGTACTCCCCACTGATACACATTATCCATCAGTGATCTACACTGTACTCTCCTCTGATACACATTATCCATCAGTGATCTACACTGTACTCCCCACTGATACACATTATCCATCAGTGATCTACACTGTACTCCCCACTGATACACATTATCCATCAGTGATCTACACTGTACTCCCCACTGATACACATTATCCATCAGTGATCTACACTGTACTCTCCTCTGATACACATTATCCATCAGTGATCTACACTGTACTCTCCTCTGATACACATTATCCATCAGTGATCTACACTGTACTCTCCACTGATACACATTATCCATCAATGACACACATTATTCTCTCCACTGATACACATTACCCATCAGTAACACACATTGAGTCAAATGTATTAAATCTTAACAAGTGATAAAGTGGAGAGCGATAAAGTGCCAACCAATTGGCCCCTAACTGTCATTTGAGCACAGCCTTTCACATGGCAGTTAGGAGCAATTAGCGCAGCTTTATCACATGTTAAGGCTTAATACATTTGGCCTATTGTTTTCTCCACTGATACACATTATCCATCAGTAATGCACATTATTCTTTCCATTGACACACATTATTCTCTCCACTGTTTGTCATTATCCATCACTGACGCACGTTATCCTCCACTGATGCCCAATATTCTTTATACTGATGCATATTACCCTCTGAAGCTTCCTTCCTTCATGCATCTGTTACTATTATCCACTGTTACATGCACAGTGTGTAACTCGTCACCGCTACACTGGTAATGTATGCACACCTGAGCCCTTCATTGTGGATACTGTCCCAGAGCTGATTGCTTTTCCCTCCTGTATCTATGTGGTATTTCCTGCAGCCTGCTGTCTGCCAGCCTGATGTTCTCTGCCAGCCTACCATCTAGTACAGCTGCAGCAGTATATTCTGCAATAGACCTCCTTGTATGTCCCTTGTTAGCGTGGTAGCAATCTCCAGCTGAAAACCAAAACTTGTGTTATGATTCCATGTGTCACAGGCAGTGTGTCATAATACTACTCGTTACACATAAGGGCTTTTCCATATAGCACATCCTTATCCTGTCTCTTGCTTTTACTGATGGTGGTAACCCAGGTGCAGCTATTGGATTATTCCTGTTCTCAGTATGCTGGTCCACCTTATGTGCCCATAGCAGCCAAGCATGGGCATAGCGACTGCCATAATGGCGTCATCACAAAAAAACTCATCTCTCCGCTGCTGTCATCGAACCAAACCCCGTTAGCTATGAAAATGATTAAATGCCTTATTTCCCTTGCAAATGAAGGCCCTGCATACCTGCTGTGGCTAGTCCCTGACAGCGCAGGAACACAGAGCCCTATTCATCTCTGTGTAGAATGGGAGGCCAGTGAACAAGAGGGAGCACACAGACTCTGCCATGCTGGAAATAGACTGTTATTTCTCTCGTTTTACCAGCATGGTATACCTGATGGCTTCCTCCACATGGTCAGTCATTCATGTACCATTGCCTTGTACGGTGGCAAAGGGATAAAATAGGGTTGGTATGGGCCTGGGAAGAGTGGACGCTTTCTGTTCTGACCAACACTGGTATTATTGTCTGATTGATTGCAGCGTCTGTTGTTAACTGGGACTCTGAAAAGCCTGCAGAACTTTCCATTGCATGGCTACTGTGAGGCAGCTCCAGGCCCTTAATGGGGCTGAATTGATTCTTTTGTGCAGATGCAGGCTGAATGCAGATTTTTATTTATTCAGGATTGGACATGGTATAATGCACATATTCATAGGCATGTATGTGTGATCTAGTAATACGTTACGCTATCTGGCTTCCATTATAATATACATTTTTGGGCATGAGTTTAATCTTTATATAATATAGATAAATGACCCCTTTTTCTTCTCTTATGATTGTCATTTGTTTATCTCTGGGTTAAGTTGTAATAGAGCTGGGTACCACTGTACAATGATCTGACAGACAATTGTGTACTGTCTACATGCACGCACAGTATTGAATAATCCTACATGAGCTGGTTGCAGCTCATAATTGGATCTTTAGGCATAGAGACGGAATACTACAGATGTCACATGATGACCGACTTCCAGGCAGCTCTTCCGATAGTTGTGGCTGTAAATCACTATTCTTCCTATCAGAGGCGGAACTACAATTGGTGCTGCAGGTGTAGTGCATCGGGGCCCCTGTGGACTAAGGGGACCACTGCTGCCTCTGTTGCCCTCTACCTGTCACCCACTGTTTTTCCCTGTCACCCTCTGTCACCCTCTGCCTCCCACTGCCTCTCCCTGACACCCACTGCCTCTCCCTGACACCCACTGCCTCTCCCTGTCACTCTCTTCCTCTCCCTGACACCCTCTGCCTCTCCCTGACACCCTCTGCCTCTCCCTGACACCCTCTGCATCTCACTGACACCCACTGCGATGTTGCATATTGTGAACTTGGGTTGGGGTAAGGAGGGGGGGGGGGCATAGGATTACAGTAATTAGTTCAGCCACTGAAGATCGACAGGTCTTAGGTCGTCACCTAAAAATAGGTCAACATGGGTAAGGTCGGACGGTCGACACAATCATTAGGTTGACAATGGGAAGGTTGACAGTCAAAACATCAACATGAGATTTTCCCGTTTTTTTTTTTTTTTAGCTGACATGTGCCGACAGGCAGTGTTTCATGCCCTACCATCCACTACGGCGTGGAGGGAGAATAGAATAGTGTGTCAAGCGCAGCAAGGAGCCGTGCCCGAAGCATGGCAAGCGCAGCGGTTTGCTCAGGCGTCCATGTCAACTGGGTTGACATTCAGGACCAAAAAATGTGAAAAACTCATGTCGACCTTTTGGCTTTCGACCTTCCCATTGTCGACCTAATTCTTGTGTCGACTTTCCGACCCTGTCAACCTGTTTCAGGTGTTGACCTTCAGTAGTCGACCTAATGCATATCGGTTTTAAATTGGGTCGACCCAATAACCCAAACTTGGCCCATATAATATTTTGGCACCTGGGATCACCGCCCACAATTTCCGCCATCATTAGTACAGATGATTGGAGTGATGATTGGATTGGAGTGATGATTGGAGAAGAACAGTTGCATCGTGTGTGTACTTGCAGGGAACCATTGCGTGTCAATATGGCATCTTAAGTACTGTAAGCAATGTATATAGTGTGTACTTTTTTAAATGGATTTGGTTATAGGTTTGGTGGTTGCTGAACTGAATCCTTTCCTACCGCAGTAATGTAAACATGGACACCCTGTGACAAGTACACTCCCTGTAAATGACATAATGTAAAAGTGCCTCTTCCAAAACTAACTTGTAATGTTATTTTAAATGTAATCTCACTGTGATGTTTGTCATGGAGACACGCCACAAGATGATAGATGGATAGTTGTAAGGTTATAAAATATCACTGGTTCTGTTTATTTTGTATTCGCTATTTTCTGTGGACAGGTTTTCTGCTCCCTTTGTAAGACATTTGTGCTTCTTCCGATTCACAGTGATGCACTGACCTCGTCTGTAAGCCCCTTCTCAGGAAATCTAGGTAGACACTGCTCACTCACACATGGGGCTCACACATTGCCCTGCATGAAGAACACACAAATCAATTGATCATTATTTCCAGTTTCAGAGGCCTCTTTATCAGAGAACGTCCTGCTTTGCAGGTTTTTTTCTATGCTTTTATTTTTTTAAATCCCGCAGAGAGGAAGGAATGATTGGGACCCAATATTATAAAAGTCATGTTTATGTTTATACTGTATAATCATAGATATCCTTCTATAGAGGGACGCTTATACAGTATGTCTGGCTATTAAGGTCTGTCGTCTAGCTGGCTCTGGTAGGAAATGACCCTTAATATCCCATTGTCTATGCCTGAGGTTCCCAAACTCAGTCCTCAGGGCAACTGAACTTTCCAGGTTTTAAATACATAGATGCTTGAATACAGGTGGCTTAATTAGTACCTCAATAAATTGGATTTCATCATCTGTGCTCAACCATGGATTTCCTTAAATCCATACTTGCCTACCTGACCCTCTCCATGAGGGAGAAAATGCTCTGTTCCTGGACTTCCCTGGTAATGTAGGATTGCCATCACCTGTGGCTAAACACCTTTCTTATCAATTACCTGGCTCACCACAGGTGATGGTAATCATACATTACCAGAGAAGTCCAGGAACAGAGCATTTTCTCCCGCATGGAGAGGGTCAGGTAGGCAAGTATGGTGCACACACTTCATACCCTCCAACATGACCCATTCCATTCGGTACACAATGCTCTGTTCCTGGATGTCCCTGGTAATGTATGATTGCCAGCACCTGTGTGGAACTAGGTAATTGAAGAGAAGGGTGTTTCAACACAGGTGATGACAATCATACATTACCAGGGACGTCCAGGAACAGAGCATTGTGTACCGAATGGAATGGGTCATGTTGGAGGGTATGACACTTGCGTGACTTGAGCTGTCAATCACTGCTGGCTACTGTATGGGAGGTTGGCAGATTTCCTGTACACAGCATGATGTGCTGATATATCGGGTATCGGCTGTGTTGCACAGCTGACACAATATCATACCTCCCAACATGACCCTCTCCAGGAGGGATTCATTGCTTGGCTTCTGGACTTTCCTCTTAATTTAGGATTGCCATCACCTGTGGTGAAGCACCTTTCTTATTAGTTAACCTGTTCAAAAACAGGTGATGGTAATCATACATTAAGAGGAAAGTCCAGAAGCAGAGCATTTTGTCCCTCCTGGCATGGGTCATGTTGGGAGGTATGTGTATGCCCCTTAAGTGGGAAGACTCCTGTGATGTGGAATCTGTTTGTAACCATGCAGCATGTTGCTCTTTAATATCAAAATATGTTTGTGGTCCTTTTCAATGAAAAAAAATTATATTTTATTAAATGAGGAAAATGACTTTATATTATGACCGTAGTCTAATGATATGTGCACAGTCACAGTCCTTGAAAGTTCCTCAACCTTGTTTCATCCAGAAGTAGAGTGCTTTGAATAGCTGCTGAGTAGTCACAGGTGACTGTGTGCTGGTTCATTGTGCTATTTTTGTGAGTAGACTGCTGGCGTTTATGGGAGTAGCATAAAGGTGCCCATAAACAGTGGGATGAACACTGTGCTTTTAGTACTAGATCACATAGCATCTAGTACAAAAATCATACAATGTGCTACAGCGCCGTACTTTGCAGCACACATACTTTTTGTACTAGATCTCATCTCATTGCAAAACTGGGATGCGATGAGATGCGATATTGTATACAATAATTGTAACGTGTATGGGCACCTTTAGATTTCTGAGTTTTAGCATGACACTTTTCAGACAGAATTTTACAGTATTTTTAGTGTTCTTGCCAACCTGGTGATGTCACTGAGGGCCTTATTCTAGTTCATTCTTTCTGACATGGACATTCCTTCTTAGATGGACAAAACCATGTGCACTGCAGGGAGGCAGATGTAACATGTGCAGAGAGAATTAGATTTGGGTGAGTTATTTTGTTTCTGTGCAGGGTAAATACTGGCTGCTTTATTTTTACACTGCAATAAAGATCTCACTTTGAAGTAAAACCCCACCCAAATCTAATTCTCTCTGCACAAGTTACATCTGCCCCCCCTGCAGTGCACATGGTTTTGTCCATCTAAGAAGGATTTTGTCAGAAAGAGTGAACTAGAATAACCCCCTGAATGATATCATTAACCAATATTGTTCAGTGTATATTTATTTATTTACAATTTCTCAAATAGCGCAGCATATTCCTTTGAGTATTACAATTGGAAACAGCAGTGATAAAACAAACTGGGTAGAAACAAACGACATAGAGGTAGGAGGGCCCTGCTCGCAAACTTACAAGTATATGGACGATTTTGTCTGCCTAGCACCAGCAGTGAAATAGTTTACTGTATCGGCGATGCCACTAATCTAGTAGTGTGTACAGGGCTGAAGTACTCATATTATTTCTGTTTCTTTTTTTTTTTCATCTAGAATTTGTAAATAAGCACCATTGTTGTCACAGTAAAATATGATATCAGATGTTAATCAGTGTACAGCAAACATTATTATTATTTGTATTACTACAGCAGAGTTTTGATAACTAGTGTATGATCCATCACATTTGTGGGCCTGAATGGATGAAGAAGAAAAAAAAAAACATGGCCTGCATGGAATTTTGCTTTAACCAGAAACTAAACCAGTGGTGTAAACATGCCCATATAAATGCTTCTCAATGTTCCACACAGAGAAGAAATAAAAGGGAAAAGAAAAAGACGACGTACTGAAAACAATAGCAATTATTTTAGTTGCAACTCTGAATAGTTCCATTAGAGCCCTGAAATGGAGACACCAACTAATTCCATAGCTGTTAATTCAGGAGACGAGTGGATCTTGTACCACCATTCCTGTGAGCTACCAGATGGGATTTCTAGGACTGGTGGGTTAGTGAGTGGACGATTCCCACAGTATAAAAAGTGCTCTGCCTGATTCTTTGTATTCAGAATAGTTTCCACCCAATCCATCCTACACAAAATAGAGAAATAAAGGTACTGTATCTGTCTATCCAGACCTGTAATATTACCTCCCAATATCGCACCCCCATGAAGGGTGCATTATTTACAGGTATGAGATGGCAAACCTTTTTGAACAATAGGACAAGCCCAAAGGTAATTATATGTATTGCTCTTTTCTTGATGGCATTTTGAGCGAGAGGGACTCTCCAAGGCTCCCATATGAAGAAGGTAAGTATTGTGATTATGTATTTAGAAAAACTTCAGGGGACATACTAGCCGGTAATGCTTTCTGTGAAAACAAAATGGCTTTTTCCCAGGATATGGTATAGATAAGGTTTTAAAATTGACTAACAAATTGGACATGCCTCCAGTAATCTTAGTATGGTGTAGGACAGCGGTTCTCAATCTCAGTTCTCAAGTACTCCCAACAGTTCACGTTTTCTAGGTCACCTGGCAGGTGCACTCAATACTCACTGACACATTTTAAAATGGTGGAGCTAATTATTTCACGTGTGATTCTACGTGCAGACCTGGAAAACGTGCACTGTTGGGGGTACTTGAGGACCAAGGTTAAGAAACACTGGTGGTGGATATTCCTTAAAAACATGTAATGAAGGAACATGGCTTTATAATTAGGCACTAGGTATGTCAGTAGGCTGTTTAACGAGTATCCCAGCCCCCTTCTGAAAAGGGCCCAAGAACGTGAGACGTATAAGAACTTGCCTGCAGAAAGTCTAAAGGATCAGAGCTGGCCGTAGCAAATTGTGAGACTTCTGTTATCGACTCTTTTTACTTTCTATAGATTAAGAAAAAGATTGAATATTATTGGGATTTTAAATTAAAGGTAAATTTAAAGGATTATATGTATTCAGGACGGTATTGTGATGCAGGGTATGCCAAATTTTCCAATTGTCCACAAAACTGGATTCATTTTCAAGACGTCTGGTACCTTGGTAAGGTACCAGAAGGTTAAGCTGGTGGAGGATGTAAACTACGTCCGTGTCACCAAGGAGACCTTGTTCTATGGAGGTAATTGTATACGTGGAGCTTTTAGGAAGTCAATACCATAGACGTCTTAAGAGTGCTGCATGATTATAGGCTACAATGTCTAGAATGTTTATGCCCCCATTTGATTTTGGTTGGCTAAGTTTCAGTAGGGGTGTGACCTCCTTGGCAAAAGAAATGGCAAAATAATGTATTTGTTTTAGTCAATAGTACCAGGAGTGTTTGCAGTGGGTAATAAATACGGGGAACAGTTACCAGCTTGAGCAGATTGGCTATATCTAAAAAAGACAACGGTAGACTTTCCCATACATTCACCTATATTATAGAAACTTCAGGTTTTGCAACATATAGAGGCTGTTGCAAGTGTGCCCTGTGGGCTATGACTAGTGTCCGATCTGAACGGCTGCATGGGACCACATAATTACATATTTATTCCTATTCGTGCAATTTCATACAGCCAATTTCCATCCAACTCTGCTTCAGCCTCCTGAAGGAACTGATTCGGAGTCAGACGCAGAATAACTGTAAGCACGGGAGCTGTGTTAGCCAGAATTGCTTCAAATCAGTTTCTCCTCCTATTTTTTATTGTTTTCACTCACAGCCGCTACTTTCATCACTGCATATCAGCCCTTGCACATGCTGAGCTTCATCTGACACTGGCTTCCCTTCACTGCACATGCAACTCAGAATTGCTTGGAACTCTGGCTGCCCACACAGCACATTCCCATGAGCTGGATCTCTTTCCTGCGGCCTCACCACCCAGATATGCCCATTTCACACAAGGATCATCAGGCCAACATCCCCTGACTTCGAATCGGGCAGAGATGTGGTAAAATGTGTACATTTGCTGGTTCGAAGATTGCTAATTCTTGCTATTTTCAGCCAAATACGGAGATGCGTCCAACACCGCTTGCAATTCTGCTTTTGCGGGTTCTAATAAAAAAAGGACTAAAAAGAACTAAAGTTATATTAAATGTCTGACTTTTTTTTTTTTCCTTTTCCCTTCATGTATTGGGCAAAATGAGGAAAGTTATCAGGAAATAATAAAATTGGTCCATGAGTTGTGTTTTGTATGGTGCACATATGTAGGTTAGAACAAGGCAGAGATCTCTACCCCCTGAGGTTTCATGAAGATGGAATTTAAAAGCATCAGTTTCTTTTTTTTTTTCCCTTTTCATATAATGAGCTCATTGTTCCTCGCCTGACTATGCTGCTCGCCATATTTAACTCCAGCTTGTGAAAGCCAAGCTGCATAGCTCAGGGTGATCATACCTCCAGGTTTTATTAAGTTATCTGAAAGATTCTCTGTTCTGTTGACTGTGCAGCAAATGTGGTGATCTGACCTGTGGTGCATTGCATTGTGGATCCTGCATTATTAACATGCTGGCTCTTCTTACAAGTGTCAGGTGTACATTTCATTTGGACCAGATCAACTTTGCAGGTGCACTGTACCAATCATTCAGTAACTGACGTTATGGGTAGACCCAGCTTAAGTGTTCATGTCTAGGTACTGCCCCTTACTATCGGCAGCTTGCTTCTAGTCATAGAGGCCTGATTATATTTCTCCTGAAGGCTCACTCCTCCATAACCCAAGTACTGGCCTCTGCTTGTGTGCTCTCTCTGAGCTGGCTCCCTCGTGTTTCTACCTAGTTGCCTGAGTGACAAAAGCCACACATCAGGCAGCCCCAGCAGGAATTCCTCCTCTGTTTAAGCGTGGTGATGGCTGTTTTTTAGGCTGTGCAGCTTGATCTCTGACATCTCTCTGTGCACAGCAGAGGGCAGGACCAGCCGGGCAACATCTGAGCATCTGCTGCAGGTGCTCAGTGCTCCCCAGCATTAAAAAAACAAAGGCATGCATGCGCTGACCAATCCCAATATCCCGCTTTTTATGCATACACTGAATGGCTGTTGGCATTCTCATTGTTGAATAACTCCAGCGGGAGCAGGAGGCAGGTATGCTGCACACTGATTGGTGGATCTCTTCAGTAGTTCAGCAAACAAACAGCCATTCGGCTTCTGAGGCAGGTAGAGAACTTTCGCGTCTATTTGACATCAGGTCTGATGCGATGTGCAGTCCCGCTTACATTGCACCGCAGCCTGATGGCATAGGCTGCAGGAGAGATGTGTCTTAACTAAGCCTGTCTGGCTTGGCTATGATAAGATCACATACGATACATCGTATTCATAAAGAACTGCATACGTTGTATCATATGCGATCCTACCGCCCAGGAAGCTCAAGGGAAATCGTGTGCGGCTTCTCCCCTCGGAGAAGTCGCACAAGCGTATGGCAACCTTTAAATCGTTGTGTATCTCTTCAGATTACAAGGCTTGCTGTCCTGCACTGAATGGTGAGGTTGTCGGCGTGAGGCAAATGGTGTTTCTTCTGCAATTCTTTACAGTACATTTAAATAACTGCAGTAAAATAAAGTAATGCCATGTTCTCACTGCGAGTGAGAAAGACACAGCTTTTACCCATTAACCCAGAGCCGAATTTCCCATTAGGCACGTGAGGCACCGGCCTAGGGGCGGCACATGTTTGGGGGCGGCACTTGGATGACTGTGATAGTACTGTCAGCCCAAAATGTACCAATAACTGCAAAATATTCACTGTACTGTACTATATTCCATCTTAAATAGAGTGTAAATGGATAGGACATGCAGATACTGCCCCTATAAACTGTCCTACTTAGTAAACATTATTGTTGTGCCTAGGGGCGCACTCCTCCCTAAATCCGCCTCTGCATTAACCATTAAAATGCCGGGGACTGCCGCGCTGGACCCCCGTTCTCACTGCAAGGCAAATTCCTGGGTGAAGAAGGTCTACCCGGGAATTTGCCTTTAAACACAGATTTTTCGGCAGTGTGAACGGGTCAACCCGTGTCTGCATTCCCGGATCTCAGACACGGGTAAAAAGAAGGGTTTTACCCGTGTATGAGATCCGGGTATGCGACCCGTTCACACTGCCAAAAATCCTGTGTTAAAAGACAAATTCCCGGGTCCACATGCTAGACCCGGGAATTTGGCTGCAGTGAGAACGGGGTATAAGTTGGCCTAGTGTGCAAAACGTCAGTATGCAGCGCATTTACCCCTGTATGGCTTGTGTCTAGCATTGTTCATGGGATATCTAGCAGGCCATGGGATGAGAAAGGATATCCTATCAGTATGTCGGGACAGCCTGCTTGACTGCCTTATACTTTCAACTGTATCTTGCCTCCTTTCTTCTGTATGTGTGGAGGGAGCTAGCGGAGGTTTATCAAAGCTTGGGATAATGTACCAGCAAATTACCTTGCAGCTGCCATGTGTTTGAAAAATGATAGTTAGGATCTGGCTGACTTTCTCCACTTTATCTCTCTCCACGCTTTGATAAATATCCCCCCTTATAGTCCAATACGATTTGGTGGAAAACGATTGCTCTGGTGACCTCATGTTCTGGGTGTGACTGGGAAAGCTGTAAGTGTCTGTTCATGGTCTAATTTTAGCCCTACCTTACACACTCTGCAATTCCGGTGAATTGAAATCAGACAATGGCTGGAGCGGTCCCCTGGGAGATCATGTTGTGGTGCCGGTCAGCATATCTAGCTGGCAGGATATAGTGCTGGTTTTCCATCTGGTATCCTTACAGCTGCTAAAAAGTATATACATTAAAATATTAATGTGAGACATGCTGTATTGGTCAGGATGAATGTTTCACTGCACACTATGCATTTATTTAATGTACATTGTGGTGTTTTTTCCTATAACCCTTTGCACCCTCTTCATTTGTAATATGAAAAATGTGTAGAGATGAATATAAATGTATTGAATAACATTTATCCTTATGCATCAAGGAATATTTCCCTGTAGATGGTACGCTTGCGAGCAGGGCCTTCCTATCTTTATGGTGGTATGTTATTGCGGATTGGGATTGTTGGGTCAACACCACTAGGTCGACATGGGTCTAGGTCGACATGACATTAGAGATGTGCGCTGAGGGATCTGTCAGGGCCAGTTTTTCCGGTGAGAACACTGACCCTGCCCGGCGATCTAAAGAGATTTATGCAGGATGCTGGAAGTGTTGTCCTAACCACAACCAATCAGATTGTAGCTATCATTTATCTAGTACATCTGTAGAAGTGTTGGCTCCTTTCAAAAAAAGGTATGATCTTCCCCTTGGGGTAAGTTTGAAGAGACATAAAGTACTAATGTAGGGTACACACCAGAACGGTCATGGTCGTGCAATGATTTCCTTGAAATCGTACGATGGTCACAGGATCTGTATCCAATCCAATTTAGATGTTGAATCTTTTAGTGCAGCAAGTAAAGGGTGGGATGTATTAAAATACCCCCTCGCTGCACCGCTGCAACTATGCTAGTCCCTGGTGCCGTCTCCTCCCCCTGCAGCCGGAAGGACATCTGGCTGTGAGATATGCTAGAGGGAGGAGTTTGATGGAGGACAAGGAGGGTCGTAGGCATCTGCGGCGAGGGTCGGCGGGCGGCGATAGAAGCCCATAGGCTTCTATAGGGTATCACTACCTTTGGGTGGCGATACCCTGCTCTGCGAAGACACAGTAGGCGGGTATTAGTACATTTGAAAATGTAGTACAACAGGGGTTTTACCACATATTCCCCTTAGTACATTCCACCCAAAACCTCCAAACGACCGGTGGGGGCGCGCATCGGATCAGAATTGCATTAAAAACATACCCAATTCTGCTCTTTTTACATACAAACGGTCGAATTCGCATCGGAATTGGGTAATTTGGTGTGTGCCCAGCTCCTAATAACCTTTTCAACTGCTTTAATGGGATGCAGTTACAATCCCGGTGGTCGGAATCTCGGCGTTCAAAATCCCGACGCCGGAATCCTGACCGCCGAAATCCTGACCTCCGAAATCCCGACACTTTCTCCACGACACCTACAGAGGTAGAATAAATTAGTGTGCCGAGCATAACGAGCATGCAAGGTGGGGCAATCCACGTACCTCCCCCCCCCCCCTTGTCGGGATTTCGGTGGTCGGGATTTTGAACGCCGGGATTTAGTACCAATCTCGCTTCAATAACCTGGGCTATTGCCCTGTCTACCCGCAGCTTAGTGAAAAGGGTCCTTTAAAAATTCATGTTGAACTTTTGATTGTCGACCTTCCCATTGTTGACCTAATGCTTGTGTCGACCTTATCCCATATGGACCTAATTTATGTGTTATCCTAAGCCCTGTTGACCTTTAGTGGTCGACTTCATAGTGTCGTCCCTATGACCCATGCCCGTCTGAAGGTGAGGTTGTACCAGTGGCCTATGACCATACACCCTTCCCGTCTCTCTTGCTTATCAAACATCAGAGAATTCTGTGTATAAGTACAGAGGAGAAAGGAAAGGAGTGGAAGGGACCAGACCGGACCGGCCGCCGTTGCCTGCTGTGGACATGTCTTTATCCAAAGATAGAAAACAAACACGAATACTTCATGTAAACATTGACTTCTATGCACGCAACTCACCTATAGAAATACAGCAAGGGATGTACATATTTAAGATTAAATGAACAATAGAGAACTGCAGCAAGTTTGATAGATGTGTTCCCCGTGACAAGTGCGTGCATTACATCACTGTCTAGTAGAGTCGTGCTGCCTCCCTGCAGGTGGCCCGAACGCCTGTTATTACACAGAAATGTTGCTCTGATAACCCACAATGCTTAGCTTAGGCCACCGCCCACCTGATGTACGGTCAATTCATTATTCCCCCTGATGTCCGTGGTGCGCTCTTGTGCTGAACTTGTGTAAGAACCATTGCTAAGTATCGGTGAAGCCCAGTGGCTGAAGGAGGTGAGAACTTCTGCGCCTAAAGTTTTATTTACACTGGCCTGTTCTAAATATACTTACATTAATCTGGGAAACTGCATTTGCCACTTTTTGTAGATGAATTCAAGCCGATAAATCGTTTCAAATTTGTATGTCCTTGTACTTACGATTCCGATCCGAAGATGGTCACTGCAGCAATAACGCAATATTGGATCCTGTGGCAGCGATACATGGTATGCAAAAGGACCGTATACCATACATCTAGCTGGGGGTTGCCAAGTATGGAGTGCGAGGCTGCATGCGATACCTTGGACTAAAGGGCCCCTAACACTATTGCTCAAGCTGAGATAAATCGCATTAGATCTATCTTCTGGTATACCATTGTACCATACGATATACCTGATGGGCTGATTAGGGGCTAGAGGGACTGGAAACTGTCAGTCAAACTCTCTGTTATATATTGCATAAGATCTATCGCATGCGAAAAAAGCACTCCTTTTTCCATCTGATTCTGATAAATCGCAGGTGCGGTCCTACAAACCTAGAGGCTCCTATCTGACTCTCACGGGACCGTGCATCGCATCGGATCGGATGGAAAACACAGACGATGTTGCACATTTCAGACAATATATCGACCCGAATGGCCAATATCGTGCAAAATCATTGTAATGTAAGGGGCCTTAACTGTTTTGCTTGTGCCATATCCTATTGGTGTAAATAAAAGCATATTTATGACACCGCTTTGATATCCATGAAGATTCATCAACCAGATGATACGTCAACATGCACAAGGTCGGCATAGGTAAGAGGTCGACAGAACCAAAATGTAGACACGTGAAGTTTGACATGAAGTTTTTTTTTAATGGTTTTTGAAGTTATTTATACTTTTCCAACAACATGGCCTCCGATATGGAACAGTAAAGCTTGTCAAGCACAACAGTAACAACAGTAGCGAAATGAGGTACCCAGACTTGAAGCTCATGAGCCATGCGAGGGTACGTGGAACAGTAATTGTGGGGGTCACATGCTCAAGTGTCGACATTGACCCAGAAAACCTCAAATCGACCTTTTCATGCGCCAACCTTATTCCAGGGTCAGCATTGTGCATGTCGACCTTTTTGTTGTCGACTTAGACATTGCCGACCCCATGATCCATTCCTTAAGAACCAGAGGGGCAATCAATCAACTTGTTGGCGGTTGCCCATCTCTGAAGGCCTTCATACACTACTGCAAGGTATCGCCAACTACCCGCTGGGGAGGTGCGCAATACAATATACTAAAATCCAGGATAATTATGGTATATTATTATTTTTGTCTGTCCCTTCCATTCTATGGAACTATTTTTATTTGTAAAACAGAGAAAAATTTGTAGAAACAAATTGGAGAATATCCATACCGGTGTGGAATGTGCTCGTTCATGTGGGGCAATGACGGTCATGGAGAATAGAGGTAACATTATCTTCCTCATGAGGCTAACTTTCCAGTCAGCCTGCACAAAGCTAAGGGTGACGCGACGATGAGAAGATCAGCTGCCCTGTCACTCAAAGTTACAAGATCGATCGGAGATCCGCTGCAGGCTAAACCCCACTGTCTGACTTGTGTTCCTTGCTTATAGGGAAAGATTCAGAAACATTGGTCATTGAATCTTTCCTATATATCCTGAAAATGAACATTGAGCAAGAAACATATGCTTTTGTGTTCTACTGATGTGTGTGTGTGTGTGTGTGTTTGGCATGAAATATGTAGAGTTGCATTGTTATTTGCTCTTCTAGAAACTGTCCGGAGTGATTGAAATCCATTTGTGGACGATAAAACTATGATGATAATAACAATAATAATAATAGCAACCTGATTCAGACATGTACTCCAAAACATTTTGCAAATTTAGAAATGTGTACACAGCTGCTGTGCGAGAATATGCTAATGTCTCATTTACTGGGATCTGTATAGAGATGGGCATAGTCGGTGTCTACAGTCGGCCACTTGCATTCAAGCGCACACATCAGACAAACATTGCCCATCTGAGTAGCACTATGGCTGCAGGGAGTAAGACGTCAGCGCCATTTGCATAATCATCCATTCGCATCCTTGGGTGCGGGGGAGATATAATTTGATGGTCAGCAACCATCGAGTGATTTCTCCAGCGCTCGCAGATCTCCGGGCGCCCTGTGACCGCTGTCGTTAGCTGCCCACACCCATGTCACCGGCCCATTTGAATGGGAACACCCAGCGTTGTCATGGGAACGCCCATGAAATGCTGTGAGTTCCCATGGGCTTGGCCCCACCGGCCGCACTGCGATGTGCGGGTGGGACGGCGAACATGTAGTTCACCGTGCCTGCTCGCACCCAGCATCTGCACATGTGCATAAATGTGCCTGCGCAGATGCAAAAAGTCAGTCCCCCATGCGAATGCGCAGGGGACCGATTACAATAGAATAACCCCCATACATCACAAATGTACAACTGGCAGAAAGACAACTGGCAGAATTCCAGAAGACTAAAATACGCAGCCTGGGGCCCATGTGACCAGCGATGTGTTTAGGGGCGATCTGTGATAACCAGTGTTCTGGTCGGCGATTGGACTAGATCAGTGGTAGCCAACTCCAGTCCTCGAGAGCTACAAACAGTTAATGTTTTCCATGTCTCCTCACAGAGGGCGGGATGTACTAAGCTAAAAATGCTGTAAAACCCCCGTTTTTGGGGGAGATTTTGCTGCATTTTCTAATGTACGAATACCCGGCCCCTGTTCTGTTTTGGGGTAATATTAGAAATGAAAGGAATGGAAATCTTGTCTTGGTGCAATAAATCATTATAGAATATGTTTAAAAATAATTCCAGCTGTTATGTCTGAAATGTACATGGCATGAACTCTCACCTGTGTCCCCGTGCAAGCGCAGTTCCTATAAATTGTAATGACAAACCTTTCATGGTGGTGCCAGCTGGGGAAGGGGTCACCGGACCATAAGAATGTCACATCATGACTTTAGCCTTAACTATATGTGCAGGACTGCAGCTGCTGTTAGGAAAGATTCCTATCATACTGTGTTTCACAGGAGTTTCTCACATAGATATATCATGAAGATCAGTCAGTACAGCCCCATACTCACAACACAATATTTTTGAAAGATATCGCTAAGAAGGACAATGTTCAGTGTGTTGGTGCTTTCTTTGACCAGTGGCAAATCTGATATGGTTAATTATATCTGCGGTGCCTCTAGTCATCTTGAGTGTGTTGGACTTAAGTGTTATTTCCAAAAACTTTAAATGAAATACTTAACCTGACTTCCCCTTTCTGTAACTATTTTATACACCCAACTTTTAAAAGTATTTGGGCACATTGGTGACATCTGTGATACAGACGCCCTAATCCAGGCATTTCCAAAGTCAGGCCCGTGGGCCAAATGCGGCCTGTACTGTCATTTCAAGTGGCCCGCAGCCTCCAGCTGGAAGCAGGCAGAGCATCAGATGGGGGAAGCACAGCACAAGACACTAAAGGGGGGGCCCCGGCGAGTGTGTCTTTACCTTGCTGTCTGCTGCAGTGAAGAGGTGCCGGCCGCCACAGTCAGATGTGTTTGGCGTCCTACCCCTGCTGCTGCAATCGTATATCACCCTACTCCACAATCACAGTGACAGCAGTGTTTGGGGAGGGGGGCAGCAAGGGGAAGCTTGCTTCTGTAACATACAGAGAAGGGAGGGGGCAGAGTGGGGAACATACAGTGAAGGAAGGTCAGGCTGGGGGATATACAGTGAATGGAGGCAGTGATGGCCATTCAGAGAAGGGGGGGGCAGGGGCAGGCTGAGGGACATACAGTGAATGGGGGCAGAGTGGGGTACATAGTGAATGGGGGTCATACAGTTAATGGGAGTCATACAGTGAAGAAGGGTCAGGCTTGGGGACATATAATGAATGGAGGCACTGATGGACATTAAGGGAAGGGGGGCAGGCTGGGGGACAGTGAATGGGGGCAGAGTGGGGAACATACAGTGAATGGGGGCAGAGTGGGGAACATACAGTGAATGGGGGCAGAGTGGGGAACATACAGTGAATGGGTGCAGAGTGGGGAACATACAGTGAATGGGTGCAGAGTGGGGAACATACAGTGAATGGGGGCAGAGTGGGGGACCATTCTGATGTGATGATTCAAAAAATGTCAGGCTGATTGGTCGGCCCCCACACATTTACACTTCACCAAATCTGGCCCTCGTCGCAAAAAGTTTGGACACCCCTGCCCTAATCTGTCCAACTACGGCCAGGCTTTCCAGTGGTCACTATCTCAATCCTTTATGTACTGCTCCTTTGATATTTGGAGCTGTCCAATTAAATTCTGGACTTAGGGGTATATATTTTGTTCAGAACATTCCTTTGACCTCTATTTACAATCTATGCAATGCCTAAGAAACTAGGGCATGGATGTATTGGGTTGCGAGTCTGGCGGCCGTAAGAGATGCCAGCCAAACTTGGAGATTTTTTTCTATCTTGGCAATCATTTGCAAGGCATGGTTTTTATCCTTGTCAATGACTGGTTCTAGACATGGCCGCCTTTCTCACAACGCATTCCATTCCACCCTATAGCAAAGGCTTGCTAAAGGTGGCCATACATCTACAGTTCGATTGTCAGATTGGGCTGGTTGGAACAAAAACCTGGTAATGGATGAGTGACAGTTTTTGGCAGTTTTCCAGCTTTTCAAAGCAAATGGTCAACTGTCATTTGCTCTCATCCGTTACCAGGATTTTGTTCCAACCAGCCCAATCTGACAATCGATCTGTAGATGTATGGCCAGTTTTAGGGTAGATCATGATTATAAGCCCAGTTATGAGCGACACCGCGGAACAGACCTGGGAAACCTCCTGGTCATGTCTCATGATGTGGACCAGAAACACAATGAGTGCGCTGTTCTCAAGTTGCATCATGGAGATATGACAGAAATGAACACTAGCATGGAATACATTTGTTTCTGGATTGTATTTCCACAACAAATTTATTAAAATAGTTGGACAGCAGATGCGATTCTCTTGGCAAATCCAGTGTTCTGTGTTTTCCTACAGTGTCTGTTTTCTCTCTTTCTGAGTGACTGAGGAAACGCTTCTGTGTATGAATGGAAATGGAAGGGGTAGCCCTCTGCAATGAGGAAATCATGTTATTTATCGTTACTAATAACAAAGGAGATTATTTCTGGCCTGTTATACCCAGCAGCAGAAGCACTCTGAAAAACATAAACCAAATACACTTAAAACACAACATTGTCTTCTGGGAAGGCCTCACTCTTCCCTCACAACTATTATTTATTTACCTGGGAATAAACATACAAAGGGAAATTTACTAAGATACAGTAGGAATTCTATTACACATAGGATGTTGCTATGGGCAACCAATCAGATACTATTTATGATCTTTTAGAGCAGGGCTGGGCAATTGCGGCCCTCCAGATGTTGAGGAACTACACATCCCAGGATGCTTTGCATTTGTTTTGCTTTGTGGCCATGCTGAAACTGATGCAAGGCATGCTGGGATGTGTAGTTCCTCAACATCTGGAGGGCCGCAATTGCCCAGCCCTGTTTTAGAAGATGCTTAATAAATAAGAAGTAGATTCTTATTGGTTGTCTATAGCAACAACCTAGGTGAAAGGGAACTCCCCTCTTAGTACATTTCCCGTACTTCCTAATCTTTGCGGCCACCACTTACGCTACGGAACTTATGTAGCGTACGGCGCACCACCCTGGGTCCACACCACCCTCCTGTGTCCACGCCACCATATATTACCTTAAGTAAAGATGTGGTGAGAGGATGCTATTCCGAAAGCGGCTAACGTAACTGGCGTAAGCGGTGGCCTCAAAGATGAGGAAGTACCCCTTTCCCACACAATATCGAAGGGGGAGACAAAGGAAAAGGTGTTTTTATTATATGGCTAGCCTATAATGTTTTGGAGGTTGAACGTGGAACACATTTGTCTTCTTCCCAGTAAACTTTGGTGTCCATACAATGTGCAGCTGGGGGTGAGGCATGGTTCAAAATTCAAATAAGGGAGCCCCACCCACTGCCACTTTAAGCTGACTCACTGGCAGATGGTATTTCACCCCTATATGAATTTGGAAATGTGCTGCAGCCCCACCTATTAAGCCACCAGTGGATAATGGTATGATTTGTGGTGTGCAATCCAGTTTATAAATGAGGTCTGATGGAGGCATTTTGTTATTGTGCTGTTATCTTGTGAGTGTAACTTGGCTCTATTAAATGTAGGTGCAAGTGACCTCCAGAATTGTACGGTTCACGTGGTGGCTTCTAAAAGCATAGCGAATATTCCCAATGTCACATCAGATTTATAGCATGGTGTGTCTGTGGTGACCTCAGATTTCCTTGTTTACTCAATCTAAATATGTAGACAATCCCTATCTATAAAACATGGAGGTAAAAGGCTGCCATGTAGAATTTGCTACACAATTCCCAATACTTTTATCCCTGGATTAAGTGAATTTAATATTTTTTTGTCCTGTGTATAAAACTCTCAAGTTCTTGTATGATTGCGGCTCACAGTGGCATTTGTCCTTTATATGCTGTTGTAGTTAGAAGCGGACATTAGTCACACCTTGCAATACTGTGTACACGCCATGTACCACCTGTGCATTATACATAATACAGCCTCCGCATGCTGCTCATTCATGACTTTCCGCTTCTGTTTCGCAAGTCACACGTCTACAAAAATACTGTATTGTATAAAGTATTTTTTCCAAACCCAAGGAGTGATGAAAGATCGTCCTCATACTGCACATGCATGGATCCCGGTTTTTAAGGGCTGCCAATCAGCAGCCAATGTAGAGGCGTCCCAGAGGGAGGGAACACCTCCCAATGAGACTGCCTTGGGTGACTGGCAGGTCAGGCTTCCAATAGGAAGTCACTGCCAATCACAGTGAAGCCAATGCAGTCTCACAGACTGCATCTGGCTTCACTTAGTCAGAGGCAGTGGTGGATTTTACCTGGGGGGGTGCAGCCCTGCAGCCCATAGGTAAAAACCGCCACTGCGTATAAGGGATTTTTTGGATGAAAATATGTGATCGTTGCAAAGTGAGTACTACATACCAGGAGACTGTGCTAATGAATTTAATACCTGACACTGGTATCTCTGTGTGTGACTGAGGTGCCTAATTCAGACATGATTGCAGGGCACATTTTGTTTGTAACATTTTTCTCCAAGGTGGAGAATGGGCACATCTTATTTAGAAAGGGTGTTAATAGTATTTTCTAGTTGCTGGCATGCAACCTGAGCGAGTGGAATTGGCATGACTCTACCACACAAACTGTTTACTACAATATTCTGAGGTAAAACACAGAGCAAAGCCGTTTGCCTGTTCTGTAAGTCTTGCTTATATTGTGCTCTGGTTTTCCTCAGGACATGGCAGACGGTCCTGCTTTATGTTACAGCAAGCATTTCTATTGTAAATGGACATTCATAATAAAACATTCCCCACTTTTATGTGAGTACTCTGAGGACATGGTTTCCAGGACGCGTTCTAGAGTTCCTGTGTGGTGGCAAATGCCGTGCATGTATCTCCTTTCCATGCTACAACCCTGTACATTATTTCTCCTAGATATAGAACTATCTATCCCTAAACATCCTGTATGTGCATCATAATCACAGTAATAAAGGCATATTTTGCTTCTATACTTAATTATTTGCCTACTTTTCATAGCTTCCAAGAGGCAGGAGAGTGGATGTGTGAATGATAAGGGGCACAATCTGTTGTCCTGCCCAATCCACGTGGGAGATACTCTTTTTAGTTGGTGAGATTTGCTTCTGTATGCGTATTCTATTATAGACTGCCTCTCTGGGCGGTATTCAATGAGGCTGATTCGCCAGGTTTTTATGGCGAATTTGTGCTGTTTGGCGAATTTTGGACTAAAACGGTGAATCACCCTATTCAATGACCACATGGCGAATACATTTGAAGGTTTTTTTCGCCATGATTCACCGAGTAGCAATCGCTATCTTTTTATGGCGAAGTGGAATGTGAACTTTTAAAATAAAGTGTTTTGTTTTTTACATTTGGTGTCAAAAAATCAGGAATTTTATTCTGAGGAGGGGCATGCTACTTTTATTCATGTGCTGTAAGCACATGAATATATATTTAATTTAAAAAAATAAATATATATATATATATTTTTTTTTTACACAGCAGCCAGCAGGGGGCGCCGGAGCCGAGCCGCTCATTACATATTCATATATTCACTGCACCCGATCGTTACGATCGTGTAGTGAATATAGGTCCCCTGCTGGCACCCCCGGGGGGCAGCCTGTGCTGCCTGGCACCCGGGGAGCCCACCTCCCCCCTACAAACGTTCTGGGGCAGGCAGAGAGACTTCCATCTCTCTGCCTGCCACCGTCCTCATGCTCCCTGCGGCATATTCGCTGGTCAGGGGCTCGCTGCCCCTGACTCGTTGAATACCGGAGCCAGCGAGGCTCCGGAATGTGGCGAATGTGCAGCGAATCCAAAAAAGGATTCGCTGCACCTCGCAGGTATTCTCATTGAATACCGCCCTCTGTGTATATGAAGGTGCCTGGGCATACTAACTTGGCTAGGGTCATGAAGATACAAGCCCCAGCCTAATGTCTTGGGCCAGATGCACTAATCTTCAAAAGTGATAAAATGGAGAGTGATACAACCAGCCAATCAGCTCCTGCCTCACATTTTTCAAACACGGGGAGGGATGTTCTAACATCCGCAGCCCAGCTCCGCCCCCCATTGCATACATAATTATCGCATATGCAATAATTATGGCAAAGTACAGCTCTTGCATTAAGAGCTGTCCTTTGGGGTGAGTCAGCGGGTCCCGGCTGCTCCCCCCCCCCCCTCCCTCCCTTACCCAGTGCTGCTGCTGCGCTGGGCTCTCCTCCATCATCATAGTGCAGGGTCCAGGCAGCACAACTCTGTGCTGCCCGAACACAGGTGAGGGGGGGGGGGGTCGGTGCGGAGTGGCAGTGGGCTGGTGCCCGGCAGCGGTGGGTCGCGGTAAAAGCCCATAGGCTTCTATGGGGCATTGCCAGATTTGTCTGGCGATGCCCCCCCGTCGCGGTAACCCGGCAGGGGATGTTTAGAGCATCCCAAAATGCGGTAAAAACCCAGATAATGGGGGTTTTACTGCATTTTTAGTTTAGAGAATCCCCCCCCCCCCAGTCTGTGACATGGTAGGTACGAGCTGATTGGCTCGCTGTTTATCACTCTCCATTTTATCACTGTTGAAGCTTAGTGCATCTGGCCCAAGGGGTTTATGGTGGTAATTTGGTGTCCTTAAACCAACTATGCTCTTCTGGGGGGATATCCGGATAGCTATCAAACAATGTCTAAGGATCACAGGTTCTCAAACTCTGTCCTCCAGACCCCGCACAATGCATGTTTTTAATCTCCTCACAGAATCACAAGTTAAATATTTAGCGCCACCTGTGAAGCTTTTAAAATGTGTCAATGAGTAATGAATACACCTGCCAGATGACCTGGAAAACATGAACTGTGTGGGGTCTTGAGGACCGAGTTTGTGAACCTCTGGTCTAGGTCAACAGGCAATAGGTCTACACCATATGGTCGGTATACTTTTACCATCCACCATTGTCGACCTAATATATCACACCCCTTCTGGAGAATTACCTGCATAAGTCACTATGGGGCTGATATTCTCAAACCTTCCAATCAGATTCTAGCTGTCCTTTTGTACAGTAAATGTCTGTACAACAGTTGCGTGTAGCAGGGGACGTTGATTTCAGAAGATCTGTAGGAAGACCACAACATAATAGTCAGCAGTGATCTCAGCACACAGGCTCCACTGGCAGCAGAAGACAGAGGCAGAAACATCCTTTGAGCTGGATATAAAATGGTGTTTTTGGCACTTTTGTTTCATTGTATTTGTATGTTTCCTTTTACAGGCGTCTAATGATTTACTTGCTGGGAGATGTGCTAGGCATGTGTTGTTCAGCTGTTTAGCTTGGTGTTTTGTCTTTGCTTTGTGTATTCTCTTATTTTCTACATATAAACTCTTACTGGATGTTTAAGCATGAAAACGGGAAGAAGCTGATATGATACATAGGCCTGTATTCAATGCGGCTGGCGAGGGGTGGGGATCGTAGAAAACAAGATATCCTCGCTGTCTAACCCTTTTGCCGGTAGCTCACCCTATTCTCGCAGCTAATGCAGGGAGCCTGTTGCATTTAGCCGCAAGTCTCGCTGTTTCTGCGGCAGCATACGCGGCGGTATGTACCTGGGTGTCATAGAGGCCATCTAGGAGCAGGTGGTAGGAACCTTAGCTAGAGTGCATACAATGAGGACATATTGGGGTCAATCCTGGTCTTTTGTGATGGGTGTGATGAGTTGTGCATTTCTGTTTATATATGTGAGGACTTGCACCCAAAAGATAATCGGAAACAATAGGATTGATCACATTGTCTGGTGTATTTGCATCCTCCTCCGTTATACCCAATATACACACTGTACAGGTGAAAATAGATAAAAGACCCCTGTAGAAGGTATAATATATATTATTTCATCCCAGTAGGGAACATTGCTAAAATAGGGTCTAGAACGTGGCGACAGCAGCCCTGCATTTAAGACACTGGGAGCAGTCCTGACCACCAAACTGACACCAGCATACTGGAGTGAGGTATATCTTATGCAGCTAAAATAACTGTATTTGCTAGAACCTAATTGTTTTAATGCAGCAGTTCTCAAACTGTGGGCCCCAACCATCTTAGCGTGGGGTCACGGCTCCATGTAGCTGATCGTCAGGCTGATGACTTCTCTAATATCTGTCAGTGATCCAAGGAGTCTGAAACTTCTTTGTTATTTCAAAAAAAGCTATTTAAAGTTCTATATACATTATATGACACAATTCTTATATTTTGGGCTCTATACACAACCACAATAGGTTTCAAATTAACCAAACTGCAGACTTTCAGCTTTAATTTGTGGGTATTTACTGCCAAATCATGTGAACGGTGTAGGAATTACAATGGTTTCTATATGTGCCCCCCACTTTTTAAGGGACCAAAAATAATGGGACAAACTAAACAATCCTAAATCAAACTTTCACTTTTGAATACTTTGTTGCAAATCCTTTTAATCAATTACAGCCTGAAGTCTAGAACGCATAGACGTCACCCGCTGGGTTTCATCCCTGGTGATGCTCTGCCAGGCCTCTACTGCAAATCTCTTCAGTTCCTGTTTGTTCTTGGGGCATTTTCTCTTCAGTTTTGTCTTCATCAAGTTAAATGCATGCACTATCGGATTCAGGTCAGGTGATTTTGGCCATTGCATAACATTCCATTTATTTGCCTTAAAAAACTCTTTGGTTGCTTTTGCAGTATGCTTCGGGTCATTGTCCATCTGCACTGTGAATCGCTGTCCAATGAGTTCTGAAGCATTTGACTGCATATGAGCAAATAATATTACCCGAAACACTTCAGAATTCATCCTGCTGCTTTTGTCAGCAGTCACATTATCAATAAATACAAGGCACCCAGTTCCATTGGCAGCCATACAGGTGGAGCCGGCTCCATCCTTGCAATTGCCATCCCCCGCAAGCGGCCAGCTACCGCCAGGGGCGCGCGCACACGAGATGCTCGCGTGCCCCGTGGCAACGGTGCTTGGCGGGGGTCCCCGCTGCCCCCCCCCCCCAACTGGGCAGCGTCTCCCTGAAGCGGAGATGGGCAGGGAGACGCTGCCCAGCCGCCGTGATACTGGGATACGCGTGAGATGCCAGGCAAAGATAAAGCCGGCTCCATCTGTACATGCCCACCCCATGACACTACCACCACCATGCATCACTGATTAGGTGGTGTGTTTTGGATCATGAGCAGTTCCTTTCCTTCTCCATACTCTTCTCTTCCCATCACTCTGGTACAAGTTGATATCTATCTCATCTGTCCATAGGATGTTGTTCCAGAGCTGTAAAGGCTTTTTTAGATGTTGTTTGGCAAACTCTAATCTGGTCTTCCTGTTTTATGAGGCTCACCAATGGTTTACATCTTGTGGTGAACCCTCTATATACGTCCATTCACCTCCTCCATGGCTATGCTGCTGTCTGCACACTACAGCAGCGGAGGCTGTGTGTGCCCCCCACCCAACCTCCATACAGACCGCAGGTACCCCATTTACACCGCCGCTGACCAGGGTCAACGAGGCAAAACCCCAGATTTTTGCGGTGGTGTAAAAGGGGTATTCTAGACTGGTCAATGGCATAAGTTTGTCCCAGTTGCCCACACGCACGTACACACACACTAGTGGTGTAACTATAAATTTTGCTCCCCCCCTTCTAAAAAGTTTGTAGCCCCCCCCCCCCCCGTCTCCTCTCCAGCGTGTTTCCCCAGCGTGAGGTGATGACGTCTCACGCATAACGGAGAAGCTGAAGCACAATAGAGGAAGAGAAACCAGCAGACACTGCTGATTCCTTTGGCTCCAGCGCATCCCAGGCTGCTCTAGCACGCCCATCCGCCCGCCCATCCTGTACACAGTAGCCAATAGCCGGCTCTGTGTACAGTCAATTGAATCTGTGGGGGGGATTTGTTGTCTCCACCATGGCCGCACCAGCGCTGCGGCTGACTCTCCTCCGGTGCTCAGCCAGTGGGCATTGGCAGGCAGCAGCATGTCAGTGCGGCCAGCATAGACCCCACTGTGGCTTGCTCCCCCAATTGGCAGCTGGGGCTGCCTTACAGTAGTTATGCCACTGACACGCACACAACCTTATTAGATAGCGAGAGATAACACACAAATATATTATATATATATATTAGTGTTGGGCACGTTAACGCGTTAATATCGCGTTAACGCGCCAGCACATTAACGGCGATTAAAAAAATTAACGCAGTTAACGCGCGGGGGGAGGGTTAATTACAGCAGCGGTAGGGAGTGGGGAACGGGGCTGGGGTACCAGGAAACGGACGGGCAGGGGCGGGGGGCAGGGTGCCATGTGCCCCCCGGGCCGCTTAGCCAGTCACTGGCTGCGGGCCACGCTGGTCACCATCCACCTCCTCCAGGCACAGGCAGCCCTCCTGCGCTGGCCGCGGCTTCCAGAACACGGCCGCGGCTACAGGAAAATGGCCGCCGGCCCCCTGCACTGAGGACATGTTCTCAGTGCAGGAGGCCGGCGGCCATCTTCCTGTAGCCGCGGCCGTGCTCTGGAAGCCGCGGCCAGCGCAGGAGGGCGGCCTGGAGGAGGTGGATGGTGATCCAGCGCGGTCAGCAGCCAGTGACTGGCTAAGCGGCCCGCGGGAGCAGGAGGGCTGTCTGTCCCGGACCCCCCAGCCCAGCAACAATGGTGAGTTGCTGGTGGGGGCATGTGTGTCTCCTCTGGCACTGTGGGGGCATGTGTGTCTCCTCTGGCACTGTGGGGGCATGTGTGTCTCCTCTGGCACTGTGGGGGCTTGTGTGTCTCCTCTGGCACTGTGGGGGCATGTGTGTCTCCTCTGGCACTGTGGGGGCATGTGTGTCGTCTCTGGCACTGTGGGGGCATGTGTGTCGTCTCTGGCACTGTGGGGGCATGTGTGTCGTCTCTGGCACTGTGGGGGCATGTGTGTCTCCTCTGGCACTGTGGGGGCATATGTGTCTCTGGCACTGTGGGGGCATCTCTGGCACTGTGGGGGCATCTCTGGCACTGTGGGGGCATATGTGTATCTGGCACTGTGGGGGAATATCTGGCACTGTGGGGGCCTATGTGTCTCTGGCACTGTGGGGGCATATGTGTCTCTGGCACTGTGGGGGCATATCTGGCACTGTGGGGGCATATGTGTCTCTGGCACTGTGGGGGCATCTCTGGCACTGTGGGGGCATCTCTGGCACTGTGGGGGCATATGTGTATCTGGCACTGTGGGGGAATATCTGGCACTGTGGGGGCCTATGTGTCTCTGGCACAGTGGGGGCATATGTGTCTCTGGCACTGTGGGGGCATATCTGGCACTGTGGGGGCATATGTGTATTTGGCACTGTGGCAATCCCCCTTGGCAACGAGCATGGAACCCCTGGCAATGAGATTTTAGGTAAGCGGCACTAATGTGCCTATCAGCGCGATTAATCGCAGTTTATCGCAAAAATTTCATGAGATTAATCGCAATTAAAAATTTTAATCGTTGCCCACCACTAAATATATATATATATATATATATATATATATATATATATATATATATATATATATATATATATATATATATATATATATATATATATATATATATATATACAGGTGAAATGACGGGCGGCACTCGGAGTCTTTATAAACGTGAAGCAGTGAAGGTATTTATTCTACGTTTCGGAGCTCGTGGCTCCTTCGTCAGGATAACACACCAAGTGTACAGCAAAGTGAATTTAAACATAACTTACCGGCATGTCTCCTCCCCGCCGCGCTCCCGCACGTCCTCCGTCGCCGGAACTCTCCTGTGACCGCTTCCGTCTTCCTCACTGGCTTCCGGCGGGTACTGGAGGTCCCTGGCGTCATTGGTCGTTATGGCAACGCGGCGTCGTCAGAGGCTGCACTACAGAAAAAAACATATAGTACAAATATTGTTTAAAACACGTGTAAATTCATTGCAAACTTGCATCTGCAATGTAAGTGCTCTATACAGACACATACTGCGTGATACATTCTTAAAAAACTAAAGTGACCAACATCATAAGACCATGTATGCATACATGGATGTACTAGTGTGCTAATTAAAGAACGCTGCTAACATACATAAAACAAAGTACCCCTTAGGGCACCATGATTAAAAAGGAGCACCATCACCCTGTTTCTGCAGGGGAGTATAAGCTCCTATGGGCGCCTCTACCTGTATCGACAGCGTCGACAGCATCTGTGTCGACCATTTGCAGCTGGTGACAAAACTTTGTCATATTGTTAATATATTTGCAACTGCTAGTTTTAGGAATTCTATTAGTGATGTTTAATACATCAATCTAATGGATTACTCTGCTAATGGTGTGTATTTAGACAAAATGAATGAGCCCTAGTGAATCATTGAGTCCTCGTGGAGTCCTCGTCAAGCGATAGGATGTGCAATGGGGTCTGCCGTGGCTCCGTCATTTGCTAACGCGTTTATGTGGGAGGTGGAGGGAGATTTGTGGCTGTCCAATGTGGTGGCCACACCCCATATTTTGTTATATTATAGGTACATTGATGACCTCATACTGTTTTGGACAGGGAGCCTAGAGGCACTAGAAGAGGTCATCGAGGTCCAGAATGATTCATCAAGTCCTATAAAATTAACAATGCACACCAGTACAGAAACCATCTGTTTTCTAGATTTACAGATCAGCTTAAAGTCCAGGAAGATCTCCACGAAGCTATATAGCAAACCCACGGACAGAAACACCATTTTAAGCCACGATAGCTTTCACCCCCTGGCCACCACTAAAGGTCTACCATACTCACAGTTCATCAGGGTATGTAGGGCCACAAGTGACCCAATAGAAACTCAAAGACAACTAGACAAAATGACCACCAAATTCCTCCAGAGAGGGTATCCCCCCAAAGAGCTAAAAGTAGCCAAATGCAAAGCATTAGCGAAGTCCAGGAATGAATTATTATTCCCCCAGAAGACCACCGAGAAAAAGAAGGTCTGCCCCTGGGTACAAGAGTACCACACAGGGAGCAGGGAGGTAGCTAAAATGGCTAAAAACTTGTGGCCAATTATCACCACAGACACGGAACTCCCCCTTAATAACACCAGGCTTATGCCAAGTTATAGGCGCAGTGCCAATTTAAAGGACCTACTAGTCAAAACTGATCTCACCCAGTTCAAGAAAAACACCACCCAACACTTTCTACGTAGAAAGAATGGGTGTTTCAGATGCCTAGGTTGTGTTACGTGGCCAATTATCACCACAGACACGGAACTCCCCCTTAATAACACCAGGCTTATGCCAAGTTATAGGCGCAGTGCCAATTTAAAGGACCTACTAGTCAAAACTGATCTCACCCAGTTCAAGAAAAACACCACCCAACACTTTCTACGTAGAAAGAATGGGTGTTTCAGATGCCTAGGTTGTGTTACGTGTAACTATCTCACAGCAGGGGATTCCATTCTACACCCCCATTCTGGCAAAAGGTACCCTATCAAATGGCCCCTCACTTGTTCCACTAAATTCGTTGTTTATGTAATCATCTGTCCATGCGGGTTGTACTACGTCGGTAAGACGGAATGTCAATTCAAGACCCGCATGGCACAACATAGAACAGCCATCAGAGCAGCCCTGAGCACAGGGTCAAGTGAACAACCAGTGGCACGCCATTTTGCGATAAAAAAACACAGCATGGCCACACTTCAGTACAAGATCATAGATCATGTACCAGAAAGCATGAGAGGAGGCAATAGGGCAAAAAAACTTTTGCAACTAGAGTCCAGATGGATTCACAAACTAAGCACCATCCATCCACGAGGACTCAATGATTCACTAGGGCTCATTCATTTTGTCTAAATACACACCATTAGCAGAGTAATCCATTAGATTGATGTATTAAACATCACTAATAGAATTCCTAAAACTAGCAGTTGCAAATATATTAACAATATGACAAAGTTTTGTCACCAGCTGCAAATGGTCGACACAGATGCTGTCGACGCTGTCGATACAGGTAGAGGCGCCCATAGGAGCTTATACTCCCCTGCAGAAACAGGGTGATGGTGCTCCTTTTTAATCATGGTGCCCTAAGGGGTACTTTGTTTTATGTATGTTAGCAGCGTTCTTTAATTAGCACACTAGTACATCCATGTATGCATACATGGTCTTATGATGTTGGTCACTTTCGTTTTTTAAGAATGTATCACGCAGTATGTGTCTGTATAGAGCACTTACATTGCAGATGCAAGTTTGCAATGAATTTACACGTGTTTTAAACAATATTTGTACTATATGTTTTTTTCTGTAGTGCAGCCTCTGACGACGCCGCGTTGCCATAACGACCAATGACGCCAGGGACCTCCAGTACCCGCCGGAAGCCAGTGAGGAAGACGGAAGCGGTCACAGGAGAGTTCCGGCGACGGAGGACGTGCGGGAGCGCGGCGGGGAGGAGACATGCCGGTAAGTTATGTTTAAATTCACTTTGCTGTACACTTGGTGTGTTATCCTGACGAAGGAGCCACGAGCTCCGAAACGTAGAATAAATACCTTCACTGCTTCACGTTTATAAAGACTCCGAGTGCCGCCCGTCATTTCACCTGTATTGATTAGGAGGCATCCCCTTCTCCGGGAAGGCAACGGGGCAGGAAACCCCTCTAGCAGGGGCATTGGGAGTGCCGGGGACCACAAGACTTGCATATATATATATATATATATATATATATATATATATATATATATATATATATATATATATATATATATATATATATATATATATATATATATATATATATATATATATATATATATATATATATGCATGCATGCATGCATACATACATACATACATACATACATACATACATACATACATACATACATACATACATACATACATACATACATACACACATACATACACACATACATACACACATATATATATATATATATATATATATATATATATATATATATATATATATAGACTGTGGCGGGTGTGGACGTAGCACTCCAGACATTGTAGTAATCCCAAAAAAATTATTGGCAGACAAGCAACGTTTCAATGCATGTGCATTTTCGTCAGGCTCATGCATTGAAATGTTGCTTGTCTGCAAATAATTTTTTTTTGGATTACTACAATGTCTGGAGTGCTACGTCCACACCCACCACAGTCTACATAACCTTTGACTGGGCACCCGACCAGCTACAGCAGCAGGGCAGTGTGCTCGGCCACACCAAACAAGTATATATATATATATAATATATATATATAATATATATATATATATATATATTATATATATTTCAGAACTCGGCTACAGAAGCAATATTGACCACTTTTATTTAAAGGATTTAAAATCAGGGGAGGACAGGTGCCCCCTTGGGAGCAGGAACCCTATGGCAGATGACTCCATTACCTCCCAGAGTTACGCCTCTGAACCTGGTCATCTTGTCATGGTACAAACCTGTGTGTGCTAATGATACTGTGCATGTGTAATACAGGGGACAAAAATACCTGCTTGTTCTCACTGAAGGTGGATGATGGAGCAGGAGGTACTAAGAAGCCCAAAAATCTACAACAGAAAATAAGGGACAAAGGGGTTACCAGGGTGAAGAGGACAGAGGGACAGTAAAGTGCAACAGAGGGCAGATGGAACCCAACACACATGAAGATATTGGTGTGGATGATGTACAAAAATACAGTAGATGGAGTCGTTTAGGCTTTTTCTCGACTTTGCTCTTGTATTTGTGCTGTTGGAAACATCTACTCTTCAATGTGTAACAAGATTTGAACTTTGTGGTTGCATGGCTTCTAGGTTATACCGAAAACTGGAATTAGATGGACCATGGTGATGTAGTATGATGTAGAGGTGTGTTGTTGTTTGTCATTTCCTAATTCACAAAAAGGCAGTCCCGTGCTTCTGTATTACCCCTCTTCCCTGTATCCCATTCCTCTTCTTTTTTTTTTTATCTGGGATTTAAAAGCAGCTGCACTCATAATAGATCCAGTATCATGCAGTGTTGAGATTTTACTGGGGTTTCTGAGAGAATAAGTAGCAGGTAGAATGCAGGCTTGGCTTCAGCCCTGGGAAAAATACTCTTTAAATGTTTGCTTGTGAATTGAAAGGGAACCTGAGACCAATCCTGGATACTCGAAGAACAAGACGGCTTTGTGTAGATTTTTCCAGATTACAGACACAATGAAATGGCTACATTTCCGATTGTGGTTTCAGATTCGTAGCCACAGAACTCGTGTGTATGTGTGGGGCTTTCATTTAATTTATTTATGTCATCGGCGGACGTACTTGAAGAACTGATGCTATGTGCAAGCCAACTGAAATGTATGTAAACGAATGCCCCGTACGCCGGTTTGATGTCATCTATTTTTATATTTGATTTCGATTCGATCCCGGTGCGCTGCCCCGCAGCATCGAAATCAAATAGCTAAATAGACTATGCAGGCAAGACTATATAGACTAAATCAAATATGTTTGCTATTTGGGCTAGCTTATGTAAATGCTGGGTTTCACCTACCTGCGTGGGGCGGGTGCATGACGCCTGCACCCACCCTGATTTCACAGATCGTGCAGCCGCCAAATGACTCCAGGGTCACTTGGAGGCTGCGAGCGTAGAAGGAGAAATCCTTTGGTGGTAAGTAACCGTTGAATGGTTTCTCCTCTGTGCAGGCACAAGCGAAACTGTTGTGTACCCGTACACATCCGTTCGCAGCCCTGCACAGGAACTTGGACGGCGGGGGGCTTGCATTCGGCGTGGCAGCGTTAACCTGCTTGCTTGACCAGCGAGTTGGTTTAAGTTGGGCCCTAAGAAATTGTATGGTCACAAAAGCTATCTACGTGTTTACATTGCATATTCAGAATATTTTTTTTTAAGCGAAACCTAATTAATAACCCTTTTGAATTTGTTCCTACCCCAGTGATTTTTGAACTTTGATCTTCAAACCTTTTTATTGCTCGTCGCAACCAATCAGATTCTGCTTATTTATTTAGCACCTTCTAGAAGATAATATAATCTGATTGGTTGCTATGGGCAACATACCATCTTAGTAAATTTATCCCAAAGTATCCAACTCTTAACACAGCCAGTAAAAAAGGCCGTTATGGGCTAACCGGCTGTACGTTACCTCAGTCGAAGGCTTAGTAATTAGACCCTAATTCTGTGTTCAGTTATGCTCCTCTGTAATGTAAAGAAAATACATGGGTGGGGGATGATTGCAAGAATAGAATTTCAACAAAATACTGAGGGCCAGATGCACTTAGCTTCAAAAGTGATAAAATGGAGAGTGATAAACAGCCAGCCAATCAGCTCCCGCCTGCCATGTCACAGACTGGGTTTGAAATATGTCAGTCAGGGACCGATTGGTTGGCTGTTTATCACTCTCCATTTTATCACTTTTGAAGCTTAGTGCATCTGGCTCTGTGTGTAATTATAATCAATTTCTACAATTGGGGGCTAAAAAAGATTAATTAAAGCAATCTATGCAGGTCTATCCCTTAATATAATATGAAGTGTTTTGTCCTTAAAAATAAATAGCCAACATTAGCCAGCAGTACCCCTTTCACATCGCACTTTTAAAACGGTATATTGCCGTTTTTTTCCCATTTTAAAACGTTTAAGGCTGCAATGTGAAAGTGCCAAAGTTGATTTACCGGTTAAAGTTAACCGGTATTTCAACACGGTTAAAAAGTAGAGTCCTACTCGTTTTAAAGCCGTTTTTTAGGCAGTGTGAATGGCTCTATTTCAATGGCTTGAAACGTGTCCCTTGGGGGTTAAACGGGTTGAATGTTTGAATTGGTATTAAATGATTTCTAAAACGGTTTTCACCTGCAATGTGAAAGGTCTCAAGGCTCAGACCCGTTTTAAAGTCCCATTTAAGAATACCGTGTCATTACCCATTTCTGCAATGTGAAAGCAGTATCATTTTCCTCTTCGAAGAACGTTTTGATGCAAGTGGCTGTTCCCATTAGCAGGCCTGCCAGTGCCAATCACTCTATTACACTGGGTCTGATTTTTAAAATATAGTTTCTTGCTTAGAAAGGGTCATGTTCCATGTCTGTAAGTTGGTGAGTACACTGTGTTTATTGTTCCTCGTTGCAACATATTGTATTCCAAGACCTTCTCTGCGCTATAATTGTGAAATTAGAGGAAACAAATTTTAACTGGTGATTGTGCATTTCAGAGCATGTGTAATGTGTGTTATATCTAAAGCGTATGTACACTACATTGGTAGATACTCCATATGGAGATGGAATCACATGTGACTGGTCCATAACCTGCAATTTTAGAGTAAACATCTAGGGGTATTTTGAGGACTACAATTTTTTTTTTTGTAGCTTTAGAACACCTATAGCCTTGGCTTGATAAATCTGGTAGCGCATATTACGTTTTAAGTTCACTTCCTATTGTACAAGACAAAAAAACAGTGTTACTTCAGTTTATTAAATAAAATCATGTTTCTTTTTGTGAAGTTTGGAATGTAACATCGCCCTAAAACATGGCTGTTCTTCTATGTGGAATTATATCATTGGCTTTGTTGGAGTTTTTTGTCTCTATTGGAGCTTTTTTTTTGCACACTGTCAAAGTGTTTAGACATTTATTACTCAAAATGCAGTATAAATATATTATTGTTACGACAACATTATACTCTTACATATATATTGAACATGGAGAACTTCCATAAGTTTGCATTTCGGGTATGGCTTGAAGTCAGTACTTCGTTAGGAGGCTGCTTCCGCCTAACGGCCGGGCACAGCCTGTGTATTTCAGGGCACTCCCAGAAAACGCTGGGTTGACACCCATGAACAGCCACCAACTGACCATCATCTTACGAGAGGCCATCGCTGGATTTGTTTGCAGGGGGACCCCGGTGCATGCTCTGTAGACTCGTTGTGTGCCAGCGGTGCGCCCGCAGTGCAGATGGGCTGTGGGCAAGGCATAGCTGGCACACACCCTAGTTACAGCCCTGCCTGATACTCTCAAAATTTAGAGGAAAGAAAACTGAATTCATTTACATTGATATCTTAAATTAAGAGGAAATAATTTTCCATTTCAATTTGTCAAACTGTTTCCTGCTATAATGTTATCCGGGGTTCTGCTTTACGCCACATGTCAGGCACTGCAAGACGCATTACTGCAGATTAATAGGGATCTCCCAGACTTGACCTTCACATTCCTTCTCCCTTATTTGTTTTCCCCCCCTAATTTTCCATTTGGAACACTGAGTAGGGAAAGGTCCTGCTCAAACCAAAGCGAAACACACGTGTAAATATATTGTACTTCATTAGACACGATGCTCTCTCGGGCCCTGAACACCTGCACGCTTATACCGTGACTGGAAATTCTACAAATGACATTTTAATTGCAATCTGTCCCAAGAGGTAGCTCTTCACTTGGGTTGATGATAGTGTACTATGTGAGTTTTTTTTTTTATTTTTTCTTCTATAACCATGTTAACTTTTTATATTCTGAAAGTTTCATTTTGTTTCTGCAACAGAAAAGGTGATGGTTCTAGATCATTGAGTATTTACTTACATTTATTTCTACAGCATTAGCACACTGTGCAGCATTGGTGGGAAGTGCAAGCAGGTCCAATATCTGACTCCAATTCGTTATGCACGGGACCATGTATCGGACCAGCTATAATGTGAAACACATGCGATTTGATAATTTTTCATCAAATTTCTTGGCCTTATCCGTCGGAATCGGGTTAAAAGTGGCCGGATAGCAATAATGTATGGCCAGCTTAAGTTCCACAGGTCTGGAGCTATTAATTTTAGAGTTAGCTCTAGATCCTAGTTGCTCGCCATACTTCAGGCCCTAAAGGTGGTGTGGATAGTGTGAGGCCACTGGCCTTGCTCCTCACCCTGGCGTCACATGGTTGGGCATGAAAAGTCCTTTCTCCTACTTGGATCTTGCCACTACCATTCTTGTACAGACTGCAGTTAGACTTGTGGGTGCAGTTATTATTAAACCTAAAAACATTACAAAATAAACTATCAGAGCAGAACAGTATAGTACAGAGCAGAACAGTATAGTACAGTATAAAAAAAACAATACAGCAAAAATTGAATATCTCCATAAGAGGGCCCTGGTCATGAGCTTACAATGTGTAGAAAATTCGCTACATAAGGTTAAATGCAATATTGCATATTGGTCAATTCCTAGAAATACAAAAATAGCTTGGTATGATCCAGTCACACAACAATGATGGTTTTCATAGCAGTTGGCTGGCTAGGCATGGAAACAAAACTAAGGTAGAATATCTTAAGGAGGTTAAGAAGGCAGTTTTGCTAAAGAGGGAATGTTCTTGGTATTGTCAATAAATATTTTTTTTTTTTTTTTTTTTTTATACATCACCTTACTAATTGAAGAGCTACACTTTTCTCTGATAGTTTTGACATACAAGTTCATCAAAACCTCTTACCCTCCAAGCTCAGTACTATGACTATTTAATGTATATTATCGTAACCGCAACCATCACACGTCCTTGCAGGTTTAGGACTTTGCCACCTCTCCATCATAATCCACCATTATTTGCAGTGTTCATTTTGTGTTTCCAGAACTACTCTGTTAATTGATAACTACAGTATATGGAGCTTTTTTATAACCATGTAGAGCTTTAATCTACATGAACAACAATCATTAATTTTAATTAATTTGCAATTACTAAAAACTTTATTCGGACCTGCTTCTTGTTCACCTACATCAGTAAGGACGACTGACTGGAAAAGTAGATTTACACGTCAGTCACTTATTCCTGAGGTAACTGTAGATACTTGGGGGTAACCTGCACACTGTGCTCTGTTCGGTGCTAGCGGCGGCACCAGCCGTTTGACCTGGTGCGGCTAGTTTCGATAAGTATAGAAGAGGGTAGTGGTGCCGCGTCCTTTTTGCTGGTGTGGTGTGTAGAAACAAATGATGACTGGAAACTGTGGTCTATTGTGAAAAATATTTTAACTTTACTCATGAATCAACATAAACATTGTATGCATTCCAAATGTTGTTACAGATAGGTTTATACAATGTCTGTATCCACGTGTATTGCCACAAATAAAACAATGAAATGCTATACTTATTCCTGAGGTAGTTAGACTTTTTTTTAACCCCTCTTTGGTATCAGACCTCATTAATTTTATATTCAGTCTCTTGACATGTGAAGGAACCTTTAGGCTTGTATCTGCATTTGTACCATTTCATATTGTCTCAAAGCGTTACGTGTCTGAAAAGTATGGGGAAATATAGAGTTCATTCTAGCACCCGCCAGCTTTGAAAACCCATGCAGTTCCTCTTCCCTGCCTGGGGTGTCGCTGTCTGCTGCAGTGCTTCTAGTAGAGTGTGGTCTGTAAATCAGCACTGTATATGCAAACCATACCTGTGCTAGAACCATCACAGTAGACCGCGACACCCCAGACAGGGAACACTAACTGCATGGGTTTTCAAAGATGGCGGGTGCTAGAATGAACACTACAATATGGGGGTTATTCAGGTTGATTCGCAAGGCTGCGAATTCGCAGCCTTGCGAGTCCACGAAACCCCACCTGGCGAACGACTCAAACCCCCCCCCCCCCCCCCGCCGCCCCCTCAAAGTGCGGCTTTGTCTGAGCAGTTTTGCATAAACATCCATTCGCATGGCTCGGATAACCGCCCACATCTTTCGATGGTCACTGATCATCGAATGATGTATAGCGTGCACGCATAACTGAAAAGTGACTTTTCAGTTGCGTACATTTGCGTGCACGCTGGCGTGGATATGGGCGGGCAGCTGACATCCGGTGATGTCAGCTACCCGCCCCCCACACCAACATCACTGCCTTATAACCATGAGAACACCCAGCATTCTCATGGGAACGCCCATGGAACGCTGGGCGTTCTCATATGGTAACGGGGCAGCCCGGCGCCCCCCTCCCATCTCCAGCCCACCCCCCCCCCCCACGCCGGCATGGGTGCGTGCACCCGGCGAACTGAAAGGTCGCCACGGGTGCACGCACCATACGCCTGCACATGCGCAGATACCCGCCTGCGCATGCGCAGATGCGCAACATCGGTACTGCGTGATAGAACAAACTGAGTAACAACAGACAAACATGGAGGTAGGAGGGCTCAAAAAAAAAAGTGACTAAAAGCAATGTCGACCTAGTCATTGTTGACCTAATGCTTGTGTCAACCTTTCAATCATGTTGACCTTAGCCATGTCAAAATATTTCAAGCGTCGACCACCAGTGGTTGACCCAATCATGACAACCTTATATGTGTCAACCTAATGACTGTATACAGTATTGCTGCCTTACAGCTCTGAGGTTTGATTTCAGTCAGGGTCCAATCTGTTAGTTGTTTTCTGGTTATGATGTTCCCATGTACTGTATGTGTATCTGTGTATTAGGGTGTAACACTGTACGCTTTAATGGGGCAGGTTTTAATGAGCATTATAATCATTTTTCTCTTTGTACAGTGTTGTATAATACGTGGCACTATATAAATGTTATATTAACACTGTTTTCTCCATGTCGTGCTGCGACCCATATAATGCAGTAAACAGAGACGTTTGCAGGCATGCCGATTCTTTCTCGGCCATCACATGACCACCGCATTGGTCTGTGACTCCCAGGCTCTTGTTGAGAGATAAGGTTACACTCAGCATTTTTTATGCAGTTCTTTGTAGCAACAGCCATGTAACCTGGTACCCCAAATAGAACAACTTTGCAGCTTTGTCTTAGGGTTATTGAAAAAAAAACAAAAAAAACATAGCTCTGTACACGCTTAATGTAATTGCACAAAACAATATATTTAATATTGCATAGAACTCAATGGTTGAAGTGCACATTTTAGACGTGGCAAAATGAAAATTGTAATAGGCCGAGGGCCACCTAACCCCCAAACCAAATTGAATTATAGGCACAATCGGCTGAGAATGAATTCTCTCAAGTATGAGAGGCTGAGCATTACCTTCCGTATGCAGTTATCATAGGGGCTAATTCAGCTAATGTGAGAATTAGCAGTGGACTGCCAAGAGAAAGCTGACACCTAGACAGAGGGCGGAATGTACCAAGAAACTACCGTACATCCCGCCACACACCGCAAAGACACTAATAATTGCATGTGTACTAACATATGCGATTAGTATCGCAAAGGGCAGCTCTTGTGATAAGAGTTGCCCTTTTGCGAAATACAGCTCCCCCATCCTACTGTGCCCGACAGCCTCCTGCTCAGATGGCTGCAGGGACTGCCGGACTCCTCCTCCTTCCTGCACCCAGAAGGGGGAAGTCCTGGTGCTAGAGAGGAGGAGGTCACTGGTCTGGGCAGCACAGCACAGGCTGCCGGGACATCAGGTGATGGGGGCAGTGCCGGGCGGCGAGGGGGTCACGAAAAGAAGCCCATTGGTTCTGGTGTAAACCCCCCACCCCCGCCGCAAACTCACGGCGGAGGGGGACTTAGTGCATCTGAAAATGCGGTAAAAAAACCCAATAAAGGGGTTTTTAACGCATTTTTCAGTTTATTACATTCCGCCCAGTGCTAAATCGCAAGAGAATAGACAATGAATAATATTGTCTATTTAGCTATAGTGCAATACCACTCCCCTGCTGTGTCTGACCTGAAGCATGATACTGATATCTATGCCAGACTTCCCATATTTTCCATTGCAATCTCATGTGAGATATCTTTTTGCAGACTAAAATGAGAGGAGGCCCATGCAAGTGGCTGAGGCACTTGATTGGTGGCTTTGAGTGGCGAGTTAGAGGAGACGTTCTGGCATGGCATGCCCCCAATTGAGACCTAGTCTAACCACAGTTACTACTGCCTTACGCACTACAGGGGTCACACCGCCACTGTTTGCTTTGGTTGGAGGCTAAACGTCTTTGTACGATTATAACAGAAACATCTGTAGACTGAAAATAGATTGTACCCAACGCACTATATAATGCCTGCTGCCAAAACCATAAATTATACTCGGCTGTGCCTGTTAGTTTGCTTTAGTTTTGTTCCTTATGCTATAACAAAGTCCCATCTATATTTCATTTTACATATGAGATCATGCTGTAATAAAGGCACCCGAGTATATCGGGATCTCCGCACTGTGACCTCATTACTCCTCCCTGTTATAGAGCACGGTGTGGGAAATCCTACTAAGCTCAGTTCGGTGACCCGGTGCTCATCTGAGTTTTGACATTTTATCTCTCAGGAGATGGGATGGATGACAATAAGATCCTGGTGACAGACATCACACAATTGGCTATAGGAAACGCTGTGAAGATTATGTTGCATGTGTCAATGTGGGGGAGAGAGCTGTGCAGAATGTACTACTTGTTCTCATGGACTTAGGAGCTGTGTATGCCAAATATTAGCCAGGGCAGTCTTCCCACTGTGACTAGAAATCTAACCCACTATATCATTCGGTTACTATCTAAATCTAGAGACTTAAGAATGAATAGAAATTCCTCTTTAGCAGAGTTTCCCAAACTTGGCCCGCAAGGCCCCCAAACAGCCCTGGTTTTAAGGATATCTATGCTGGGACATGGATGGTATATTCAAACTGACTGAGGTGCTAATTTAGTCAGCTGTGTGTAAGCATGGATATACTTAAAACGAGAGAAACCTGGAAAGCACTTCGTAAGAGCATGAGGTGCTTGGCCCAGCAGCTGCAGAGTCGGGATAGCTGTGACCGATAGCAAAACTACATCGGAAAAAAGAGAAACCGTGGCGGTTTTAAGCAGCGTTGAATGTATGACTTTTTTGATCGCTATAACAATTGAATGATCTTCACATTAAAGACATTTTAATTAGATTACAAAAAAAAAACTTGACACATTGAAACACCTATAAAAACATGAATAATGAGCACTGCACATAAATGGCATATGGCCTTTTGGAGGTGTTTGTATGCAATAGGATCGATGAATCCTCACTATCGATGTGGCCAATGTGGGGTGCGCAGTTGCCCAATGGTCACTGGAGGTGACTCTAGGTATAGGTCTCCACAGATGAATGGTGATGTGGAGAGACCGTTCCAGGGGACACAGGTGTTGGCATAATGAAGGGTCTCTGAATGTGAACAGGGTTGGTTCAGACTCCACAGGATATATGCAATTAAAAATCCGTGCAGGTAAGCGGGTCACCTACGTGTTTCGCTGCTCTCCCAAATGCAGCTTTATCCACCCTTATGCTATCCGTATGCCATTTATGTGCAGTGCTCGTTAAGGTGGCTATTCATGTTTTTATATATGTATTTCAATGTATGTCAACAAGTTTTTTTTTTTTTTTTATCTAATTAAAATGTCTTTAATGTAAAGATGATCCAATTGTTATAGCGATCAAAAAAATGTTTCATACATTCTAGAGCTGCTTGAAAATGTCAAGGTTTCTCTTTGTTCTATGCTTAAAGCCAGCGTGCTTTTGCTACGATTGCTGCTGCGGCTGTATGCACATCCCCCTAGAAGCCCTTCCCTGGTGTACAGCCATGCGCCTACTGTATATGCACAATTTACAAATCTGTGGCACTTAAATGCTTCTCGGTGGACTGGGGCTGAAAATGTAAAGTGTCACTAACATTCAGCATAAAGCCTGGCCCGCTCCATCCCGCCAAGAAGCGGTAGCTACAAAAGCCACTGTTCAGGACCTAAGTCCTAAGCATTTTGGATATCGGATCCATTACTGCAACTCCTTTGTGGATACTAAATATCTGTAGTTTCAGGTGTTTTCTAGTAAATATGGATTTTATGGTAATATTAAATAGTAGTAGAGTAGCATTGTCTTTTTGGGATACAGTCAATAGGTGGACATGCATCGGGTCGACCACTGAAGATTGACATCCAAGGGGACACGGTACACCTTGATGGTGTCCATAAAGTACACAAGAATAACGTGGGACGCTCTTGGGTAAACAAGATGAATAACAATTTGTTAAAACACACAAACAGCACAAACATACAATATTTGTAAGCACATAGGGTCACTGCGACAAAGAATTAATTCACTAGATTTGTATGCATATGTGAATCTTTTTCTTTCACCCTTTTAGGGTCAGGCATAAATGTTTAAACAAGTAGACCAAGTTCAATACCTTAGTTTAGGCTGACAGTGTCCACTTTTTTCAATAAGACCATATGGAAATGAAGATGGCTAGTGTGCACACTTTCAATTTTGTAGCAAAGCACTTAGCTTGAATTGTGCATGCAACCAAATATAGGAGCAAGGACTTCTGTTTTTGGGCTGGTGCAAACAGTGGCCCTTATTCTGATCGGTGCGGTCGGAGCCGATTATGCGGCCAGGACCGTGCGTGCGAAACCCCGCCTTCCATACGGATCGCCAACTCCGTCCGTATGCGGTAAGAAGCTGTCCGAACGGACTGCACGTGTATTTTTCACGGAATACGCCTCCTCCATCTAAGGGAACCTCCCCCATCATTCGATGGTCGCAGACCATCGAATGCAGGACCGAGTGCTCCACCAGCACCCGCAACCTCAGACCACACGGACATTTTTCCGTGCAAAAGCAGGGATCTGGGCGGGCAGCTGACATCCGGTGATGTCATATGTCTGCCCCCTACACGTGCGTCACGGCTGCATTACCATACGTACGCCCAGCGTTTTCATGGGAACTCCCATGAAACGCGGGGCGTATGCATATGGTAATGAGCCCAAATAGCCCTTCACGCCCCTCTCCACCCCCTGTTCGGAGTGTTCACATATCATGCGGAATTTCGCCGTACGCCCCGCTCGCACATGCGCAGAGACGCCTCTGCACATGCGCAGACACAAAACATCGGCGGGCCGAACGCACGCGGATATATCCGCACCGATCAGAATAAGGGCCCGTGTCCGTCCTGTCTCCGTGTAAAACTCTTACCGATAGGTATTGAGGGCAGTTGGGAATGTCACTCTGTGGAAGGGTATGCGCCGCAGCGCTCGCTCTCTCTGTTCCCCGCTCAGCTGACCTATAATGTGCAGGAGGTCAGCCGGCTGCAGTGTCCCAACAGAAACCGCCTCCTCGTTACAGCTTTCCCCGTTGTAGATCTCACACGGCGCTCTGCCACAGCGTCCGTGATTGTGGGTCGACTATGCGGCTGAAGGAGATGGTTTTTCCGGCTCTGTGTCTGGCGGGTGATGGATGGGGCGTCCTTCCAGAGGTCCTTCTTGGAACGCGTTTCGCCGCACACTGGGCGGCTTTCTCAACCAGGTTTGATGGTGTCCATGTTGTCTTTCGGGGGGAAAAAGCGTTAGCACAGCGAGCCATTCAAGGGGATGTGGTACACTTTGATGGTGTCCATGGTGACTTTCGGGGGGGGGGGGGTGGGCGTACACGGACTATGAAAAACTCATGTTGACATTTTGACTGTCGACCTTCCCACTGTTGACCTAATGTTTGTGTCGACCATCCAACCCTGTCAAACTTAGCCATGTCAACCTATTTCATGTGTCGACCTGTCACGTCAACCTTCGGTGGTCAACCCAATGCATGTAGACCCAATATGGGTCAACCCAATGACCCATACCCATCTATCTTCTTTTTGTAACTAATTTGTCCACGTTTTAATGACAGTCATGCCGTTCTTATGTGCTTATTTTAAAAGGATATTGACAACGGTTTAAAATAAATATATATTTCTTTTTTTGGGGGGGGGGGGTCAAAGTGCAAAAAAATAGTAGATGCAGGTGACCAAACTGCAGTGACCTTGTGGCATTGCCCCTGAGGTTCTCTGCCATTTTCCTGCCTTCAAATTTGAATTGAAAATTGAATGTCTAAGAATGTGGGATATTTTAAAACGGTCTGTGGCATAAGGATTATACTAATAAGCAGGAAACCACTCGGTTCTTCACCCCTGAAGTAGAAGGTATATATTCCATTTAGATGAGCTGAGGGGATAGTAAGAGGGGATTGGAGGCTGTCCACGGGCCATCTGTGAATGGAGTGTCTGTCTGCTGGGGATGATGCATGGTGTAATCCTGCGTGCATAGCAAGCACAAGACGTAAGTGCTTACATTGCAGATGGGGTTTGGTTGGCAGCGAGTCGTATTTCTGCAGCCTTTTCCTTTCTCTGCTTTCTTTATGGTAACAAGTGGAAACGGCCTCCGGGACACACAGAGATGCCTGAGCGAGAACAGAGCGTGCATTGAAGTTTCAGTTCGTGCATCAATAGATTAAATGAGGCTTCACGATTCAAGTGTTTAGCAAATGTAGCCTGTGGCTGATGGGATTTGCTGGGACTTGTAGTTTCATTGCAGCTGGCGAGACACATGTTTTTTTTTTTTCCTATACAAATAAGTATGTGTGATTTTTCATTTTGTACCGCAAAAAAAGTATATTTCCAAAGGACTAAACCAGGTTATCATTTATTATATCCCAGTTATTTCCTAAAAAGTCCACGAGGTTTTATTTAAGTGCATTTTTTAACTAGAACGTTGTGTTTTAAGGGTTGTTTATGATCCTTTAGCTATGGTTTGTGGCTAGGCATCTTTGGCGTGTACACCAGTCACATGTAATAATACATTGGTTGCAGCCAGTCTGTTACATGATAGAGGTAAATCATTTGTGGTTTTCTTAAAGCACCTGAGTATTGTCTATGTATGGGAAATGATTTTCAGCCTGTCCTATGTACATGCCTGCCTTCACCCGATCTGCTATGTAGCTTTCTGTTGTCAAGTCCGTAAAACTGATACACCTAACCCAGGCATGTCCAAACTATGGCCCTCCAGCTGTTGTGAAACTACAAGTCCCATCATGCATTGCCACAGTCTTGCTATTATGGAAACCTATGGCAAGGCATGCTGGGATGTGTCGTTTCACCACAGCTGGAGGGCCACAGTTTGGACATGCCTGCCCTAACCTATCCCAAACTCATCATAACCCAAACCCACTAAACTGGGCCTAACATTATAGCACAGACTAAATAGGCAAGATGGTTCTTACCTGCTGTTTCTAATAATGTTCCTTTGATCTGATGGAGCCCTGAATTTGCGTCATCATTCCGTGGGAGGCTGTACCTGAATTTAGGGCAAATTAGTGCGAGGTTCATTCTGCACATGTAATTACTTCGGTACCTAAACATGAAGCTTAGTTTTTGCTCATACCTCTTGGGATGAATGTAAAATAAGCAGGAGGTTCCTGCCTGTCTGATGCATGCAGAATCTTGGGGTGAAATTTAATAGAATGAGAGATTCAAAAAGTGAGAGATTTGGTAAGAAATCTCCAGTTTTTTTAAAGCGGTAACCACTTACACTGCAAAACCAGTATGATTTTGAAGTGTAAATGGTTGCCGCTTTTTATAAAAACTGGAGATTTCTTCCCAAATCTCTCACTTTCTGAATATCTCATCCTATTAAATCTCACCCTATATGTCACTTTTAACTCTTTAGTCTTAAGGTGCCCATACACTGAGGCGATTTGGTTAGATTTTGGCTGAATGCGACCAATTGGCCCGTTAAATCGGACCAAATCGTCTCTCCCTGACATGCTGGCCATCCGACCACCCGTTCTGGGACCTCCCTCCTGGCGGCGAGGCGGGCGGGAAGCAGGAACGCATGCGATCCATCACAACGGATCACATGCATCCCTGATGCCGGGAAGGTCCCGCCGGCTTGCAGGGTATCTGGTGTCCGAACACTGCTGCGAGACGTCGCAGCAGTGTATGGGCACCTTAAGGCTGGGTACACATCAATGGAGCTCCTGGGCAAAATACATACAGGGTTATTCTGGTTGGTTTGCAAAAGCAAACTCCTTCTTTAATGGACAAAACCATGTGCACTGCAGGTGGGGCAGATGTAACATGTGCATTGATGTGTAACCAGCCTAGACTATAGAGTTTAAAGTGAAAATAAGGTATACAACTCTTTAAAGTACTTAAGGAAGCCTGGGATACAAAATAAATGTGTTCCCCTGTAATACAGCTGTACTAATAGCAAGCTAAGCAGAAATGACTTCTCCTGGGACAGTACAAATAAACAACTCCTGATTGTATACATACATGGCACAAAAGTACAATCGGTAGTTCCAAAGATAAAACAAATTAGTAAACGTTTGCAGGAAGGACTGTGCAATCCAATTAGTAAATGTCTTTAAATCCTCTTTAATGTGTGCAGGATCTTCATTACTATCAGCTTTATGTAGATAAGTTGTAATTGTAGGTCAGTAAATTTACGTGTTCTGATTCGTGTATTGATAAATTTCAGGGTCTAATGGGGTGTACACACGGGGGGGGGGGGGATTTTGACTAATGGACAATTTTGACTAAGCAATTTTGGGAGAAATTTTGGCTAGATGCACTGGAGATTTTGACTAAGCGTTTTTGTCTAAAGGGGCCTACTACACACATGCCGATATTAAGGCATTTTCTATGCGACTTTGCTTAGTTTGGCAAAGTCGCTGAGAAAACGTCCCTACATCTGTGTGTGTGTAGGGGTTATAGCGACAGCGATGCGCGTCGCTATCGCTGGCCGAGATTGATGAGCAGTGTCCATCAATCTCGCTGGTCGCCAGTGTTCTCCCCCGGAGAACACCGACGCTGTCAGCTTGCTCAGCACACAGAGTTGACAGCTAACTCTGTGTGTGGGATGTCAGCTCTGTGTGCTGAGCGACAGAGGCGTAGAACTGCCCGACTTAGCATAGCTTAAGTCGCTGGAAGAAATCGCCATGTGTGTAGGCACCTTAAGCAGTGATAGTCTATGATCTAGTCAAAATTTTCTTGCGTGCACAGTCAATCTATGCTAAGCAATTTCTGCTAGGAAATATTGACTAAAGCAGGAGAAAAATAGGGAGATTTTGGCTAACCTTCTAGGAGATTTTGACTATCTAGTCAAAATCTCCTGTTAAAAGTTCTCAGTGTGTACACCCCTTAAGTCTCATGGAACTGTGAATTGTAAGTTTTATAAAACTTTTATATACTGCTAATAATTAGAAGTCCCTAATTACTCCCCACCCATGACTCATCTGTTACTCGTTGCTTCGCTGCTCTGCCAAGAGTCACAGTAAGATTGCCGAGACTTCCAAGATCCCAACCTTTTAAGAATTGAGGGCTGAGTTCGCACTGTACCATGACAATGGGAAAGCAAGGCAAGCCAAGATTTACTCAATAGACAGAAGCAGAGAATTGTCCAAAGAGATTATTTAAAGGGAAAACTGAGCAACAAAGAGGGGTACATTAGCTTCTGCTTAAAGTTGTGTATATGTTAAACTACACAACATACTGTATCTAATGCATAAGACAAGGCATGCAGGAAAGAGTGTCAGCCAAAACCCCGATAGTGCGGTAATATAACATTACTTCACTTGAAAGGGTATTAAACGATTGATCTGATTTAATGAGTATATGAGGGCTTGAGAGACCAGATTCAACCTGTTAAAGCAGAGTTTCTGAAAGTCCACCATTTTAGTGTGGGTTTTAAAATGATCAATGGTTGAGCACAGGTAACTTCAATAGTATCTAAGTTAATACAATTTAACATCTGGACTCTTTGGGTGAAATTAAGAAACAAAACACCAGCCTGCTTTCCCCAAAACACCCATACATAGAAAACTGTACAGAATGGCTGACATGCAGAAGAAAAAAAAAGGGAAGTGGTAAAGGAATTCATTTTCATTAAGACTATAGGTTGTACCATCACTAAAGAGTCAAGAGAGAACAACATCTGAATTTGGTTGTGGGCATTAGTGTGTGTGGATCCTTGCTCAGAAGTGTTTGGCTTTTGCATTTTACTTGGAGGACAAAATTAAGCTTTGTACTAAGGCGCCTATTGAATTATGTTGTTGTTAACTCGTACCATTACTTAACTCTTATGCCTAGAAATAAATGACACAAACACCTTATCTAAAAATAACGACACTAACACCAACTGTGTAAGGTTAAAAGATCATAGTTGTTTATTTAAGTGGTATGACCCCTATTTGTATAAGGGATGGCAAAGAAAGCGCTTGAGACCAGCACCATAAATGCGGGTGTTGCCATGGTAGCGACCTCAGCGCCCGCCAATGGCCACACCCCTTCTTGTGGGTACAGCCTGCGCTGTGACGGACATACCGCCCCCTTCTATTGCATGACGTGGACCTTCCATGAAGGCCAACGCCCCCAGCCGGAACTGGGGACTCGCCCGCCTTCTTGGCAAAGGTGGGGCAATACCGCACAGAGACCACCTGACACCCCACCTGCTTGCTGGTCGAGAGCGCCTTCTCGCCACAGCCTGTGTTACAAAGACCCCGCAGGGTCACCACGCGTAACCAGGCCCCGCCATACCAAACCAATAACAACCTACGCTAAACTAACCTAAACTAGAGAAAATATCCTCCAAAAACCTGCCATGCCTGAGTCAGGAAGATGTACGCCATCTGGCCTGTACAAACACACAGAGTCCTTAACAATAGTAGGATGTCTAACCGCCTTGCCGCCCCGAGCCACAACATGCCTAGACACCGCATGGTTCAACTTCCTCATGGCCCTCTCGATTGCTGACACATTCCGGCAACCCCGCCAGTTAATGCGGGGAATTATGTCGGACCACACAATCCTCACACCGGGCCAGAGGTCCACCAGACGCACAAAGTCTGTCTTCATCTTAATGGTGAGCTCGATGCCCGTCCTCTTGACCAGGTCATTGCCACCTAAATGAATCACCAGAACATCGGGGCGGCCCCACTTACGGGCTTTGGCGGATAACAGCTCCCATAGACTATCCCAAAGGAGACCCATGACTCCAAACCAGCTAACAGCGAGTGCCTTCTCCAGAACAGGAGCACTGGAGGCTAGTGGGTGCCTAGCAGCCCAAAAATTAAAAGAGTGCCCTACGAACCAGACCCTACCCAGAGCCATATCGGAAGGGGGAGGGGCTGCAAAAGAGAAAACCTAGTGGTTAACATCATGATATACTTTAACACAACAAAATGCATACTACGGCCCAAGTGAAGGTGAAAAACTTAAAAAACCTTCTGTGAACTTTAGGGGACAGCCAATTGAATTAGTCCACAATGAAGGAAAAAGTAAAAAATTCCCTTCACACCGTCGATTCCGGAACGCTAGTCATTCCAGAACCGATTGTAAACAATCGTTTTTGAGCCGGCGCAACAGGCGCTTGAACTACAACTTATCTAACTTATCTATTCTTACATAACTCTTATGGCAGGATTTCCACCTGCCAACTGCCTGAATGGCAGAAGGTGATACTCCTGCCGCTGCTGCGCAAGTAGCAGCCCCAATTCGAAACGAATGCGTTCCGAAATCCTGCTCCCGCAGACCCAATTTTACCAAACATTGCCGAAACACAGCCGCAAACTGGAATCGGGTCAGCGGTAGCCCATCAACGTGCGCCAAAAACTGCAAGGCGGCCTGTGGTCTGCGGGAGCTATATTCCTTAGCTAAGGAAACCGGACACACGGCCGCTTCAGCCTGTGCATTAAGGGTAACCCAGTGGCCCCTGCCCATCTGATCCGTTTTGGACCGCTTAATCTCGCATAGCACTTGTCCTTCACGGAATACTACATCCTCCCCTAGGATGCCAGTGCGGGAGAGTTTGCTGGCTGCCACCAGCTCGCTGATGCGAAAAGCGCCATGAAACGCAAATGTAAATGCAACCTTAAACAGTGCAACTCCGTATTCGCTCTCAGCAACCTTAGCCAAACAACCCCCCAGGTCCCCCAGCATACTCATGTCTATGGGTTTGCGTGAATCCGGGGGAACCGGACGCACCCGTGTCCAACCCTTCATGGCTTTGGACAATACAAAAGACCTTGTGGGGCCGGGATCGCCGCGTAAGCGCGAATAGAAAGCGATGCCTGCCAAACGCCGCCGCCATAGCCGACTTTGACCTGCCCCGCCTATGGTGACCCCAAACAAAAGCGAGTACCCGGTCCTCGACCGACTCACCGCTAGCCTCGGGGGAGCCCTGAAACTCCACCCAGTCCTGCCATGCGGCCCCATAAGTTCTACGAGTGGAAGGGGCCAAGGACAGAAGAGCCAGGTCTGTCATGCCGGCTCTATGACCTGCCACACAAAAGGGGGGACAATTAAGCCCAAGTGGCGAAGCCTCGGGGGCCAACTCGCGAAACCTCGCAAACTTAAACCTCGAAAGGGCATCCGCTATGTTGTTATCCACCCCCGGGACATGCCTGGCCCTGAACTGTATGTTATGCCGTAAGCAGAGCAGAACTAAGTGCCGTAGCAGACGCAAAGCCTTGGGGAACCCGCCCTCTGATTATTAATGGCATGCACCACCCCAAGGTTATCACACCAGAACACTATGTTCTGGTTAGCTAGCAGGGAGCACCTTTTTCAGCTCTGCAGAAACTATAAATCGGGAAAAGCTCAAGAAGCAGCAGGTTGACCGTGAAACCACGATCAACCCACGACTGAGGCCACTTCGAGGCGCACCACTCCCCATGGAAGTACGCCCCGAAACTCGTGGATCCCGCCGCGTCAGTGAACAGCTGCAGTTCAACGTTGGAGGCGGGGTCAGAAGGCCAGATGAGCTCCCTGTTGACTGCTCGCGAAAAACTGACCAAACTAAAGGTCGTCCCGCATCTCCCCACATAGTCTGACGGTGTGATGAGGGTGCCTAACACCCGCCGTGGACCTTTCTAGCTTATGGCAAAACACCCTACCCATCGGGATAATGCGACATGCATTAATTAAATTGAAAGAGCCCAGTAAAGATTGTATGAGCTGCAACCTGACTCTCTTCTTTTCCCTGCATTCAGTAATGAGAGCCTGCAGCTTGCAAACCTTGTCCTCAGGGAGCCGGCAGCAACCTGCTGCAGTGTCTATCTCAATGCCCAGATAAGACAGAACCGTGGCAGGGCCCTCCGTCTTATCTGCGGCAATGGGGACCCCTCAAGACGCCGGGACATTGATGGCGGATGCCAGGATGTTTGCACACGTGCCCTGCCCGCCTGGCCCCACAAAGAGAAAATCATCCAAATAATGCGCCACGCCACTACAGCCTGTGACGTCATGAATGTACCAGTGCAGAAAGGAACTGAATTTCTCAAAGTAGGAGCAGGATACCGCGCATCCCATGGGCAAACACTTGTCAATAAATATACCCCCTGTCTCAATGGAAACCCATGAACCTGAAGCACTCTGGGTGTAGGGGGAGGAGCCTGAAAGCCGACTCTATGTCCGATTTAGCCACTAGGGCCCCACTGCCAAAACCCCGGACCATGCCTAGAACCTCATCGAACAAATTGGTAGTGGACGCTACAATGTTGCTCGGGGATGGCGTCATTGATGGACACCCCGTGGGGTTAAGAAAGGTGCTGAATCAGTCTATATTTGCCCGGGGTTTTCTTAGGGACCACCCCCAGAGGGGAGAAACAAATCCCAATCAGCGGGTCAGACTGGGAAAGGCCCCGCCATTCTGCCCCATTAGCTTCCCGCCAGCACCTTTTGGTCTCGTCACCTCGGGCTGCCAGTGCCGACCCCGCCCTGATCTGCATTGCTTGCGGCAGGTCTATAAAAAATTTTGGGGTGACCTGCCCCACATAAACTACATTTTGCCCCTTGGTCACACTTGCCGTCATGAAAGGCTTCTCTTTGCTGCCGGATCTCACCCCGTGTTTCCCCCTTGTAAAGGGCTTCTTGCCTAGAGGCTACACCGAAGGCAGGGCCCTACCTATGATCTCAGCTGAATGTCAATGTGTTTGCACCCTTTAAGATGGGTTTGGACCCCTCGTGAGTATGACAACACTTTACATAGTCATCACGCCATGCGCTGTCCTTGTCATTCTGAACGCGACGTTAACCGGGAACAAGTAACGTAGTATGTGGTGCTGAGGTAACACGAGGCTAGTAACAGGCAACCCCCATTAAGCCAATTGCTAAAACCCTGGCAAGCGAACTCACCCTTGGCTGAGGACCGTCTGGCCTTGCAAAGTCTTTTCCTGCATATGTGGTTAGTGTGAAAAGGTCTACCAAAAACTGTCCACTTCTAATTATGTATTTTGACCTCCCTTAACCTGATGGGGCCTTCCCACTCTGGGTGCACTTGGACCCCCAACCTGCTTAGCTACAGCGCGCGCCACCAACCTCGCAAATTCGTGCGGGCGCTAGGGGGACCCAAATTCCCCGCTGCTAGCGGAAGAGTGTAAAGGGGATGCTGCACACACAGAAAATTCAGTGTTCTCACCATCGATGGAGGAGCCTCCGTGCTCGTCAGCAGACGTAGCCGGGATTTCTGATTCGGCTGAAGGTAAAGGAGCCGGCATGCCGGATCCACGCTCTGCGAGGCCGGTACCCTCAGCCGCCGGGGATATCCCCCTGCTTGACATGGCCGCTTTGGGGAGTGCTCGCAGCTGCCGTGGTGTGGACTCTGTGGAGCATCTGCGGACTCCGCCCCTTGTTCGACTGCTGACATCACCCGGGTAACTGCAGCCTCCGACACGGCAGGCACCGAAGTCCAGTGGTGATGGATTAGCCACAGAGGAAATACGATCTGCACCAACTGTGACCTCGAAAGAAAAACACAGGCATGAGACATCACAGCGCTAAAGACCCTGGGAAAGAACATGGTGGGATGTCACCTCGACTGACCCACGGCCCTCAGGGCGGGGGGGAACATTGGGAAACTAGGGGAATGTGTAGAGACCCTAGCTGAAGGGAAACTAGCCCAGAAAAGCTTGAGAATGTGCCAGACTACTAAACGAGGGACTGCAGCGGGGATGTGCCAGCCCACACAGGTACGTACAGGGGCGTATTTCTGATATGCAGCCTGCTGCAATGGAAAAGCCCGGAAACCAAACTACTGTAAGCCAGTATAAACAACTAGGTGCCCAGCGGTCAGAGGTGAGGTAAACAACCATGTATTCTGCCAACTGGTGACCCACCAGCAACAAAAACATTACTGGTAAAATTAAGAGGCATAAGACCCTGTAAGCAAGGCTGCTCAGACTGGGACCCGGCTATGCCAGTAGGCAGGGAGGCCACATGGAGTGAGCCCCGGAGGGCATGCTGGTTCCTGTAGTGCCACAAGGAGGATTTAGGGGTAACTCCTGATAGGCTGGCTCTCAACTCAGATATATTAAGTGCTGTTATCATGTAGCCTTACAGTAAGACAATTATATCCAGTGTAGGACTTCCGGCATCAGAGAAGCCGTGACGAGGCCTGGAAACTTATCATATCTTCTGCAAAATATATGTAACTAAGATCTCTGAATCCCTCTATTATGTTGGTTTATCATATCTTATTACTAATGCCCTTTGGTGTGCTGGGGGTTAAATCCCCCTCCCTTGCAGCACCTGGGGGGCATTACTAGTTTCATTGAGCAGCTCTCACCACTGTTTTAGCTAACAGGGAGGGCAGAAATGGTGGCCAACTGTAACAGGCATGGCTGCACCCTCCCAAGTGAGGCAGGGAGTCCACAGACAGAAGGCCTTGTGCCTCAAAGACACCCCCATATTAAATGCCACAAGTGAAATAAAACCTAGTAACCAGGGCACCAGCAAGTGGTGCTGTAGTATCACCACTGCCAGCATGGAAATCCCCAGCCCTGACACTGTCTACATGTGGCTGTGATACAGGACAGGGTATTTTGTGCAAGCAGGAGCAGCTAAGGTACACAGACAGAAAAAGCAAGCTGTACAGGGAGGAATGAGGAGGAAGGAGAGAGAATGTGAGCAATTGAAAAGTTACTTATCCTGCTTCAAGATTTAGCTGTTCTGCTTCAAGATTTAGCTGTTGTGCTTCCAGACTGATCCAGAATCAAAGAGGCTCACTTCCTGTCTCTGATCACTGATATAACCCTCTCTGGCTGCCGCCCCCCTGCTACCTGATTGGCAGAACTAACTGCCACTCCACTACTATTTCCATAGGGCTTCACACAGATGCTTCTGCTGTACATTGCTTGTGGACAACAAATTCACAGGCTCTTAAATTCCCTCCAGCCTATGCGGCCCTCGCTCTGTCTTATCATGTCCTGTGATGGGTCAGTAAATGTGCCAGAATATAAGGTACAGTATGCATTCCATACAAGTACATTAGGGGTATTTCCTTAATTAGGTGACTGGTAACCTGATTGAACCATAGTCAGCCTCCATTAGGGGTGACTATAGAGAAAGAGACCCAGTGACTATTCCAGTCATCGTTCGTACATCCTGTAATACAACGGAAGGACACACAGTAAGTTCTGTAGTGACTGGGTACGTGCTCACCTTTTATCCTTTAATTTCTCCAAATATCATACATCTCATTACAGGGAGGATCAACATCTTCATGTCTTGCTATTACTATAATTTGAACCAGGTTATTTCAAGCAAGTATAATTGGGGCCAAATTATAACACTGCTGGTTTCTGCTGGAAACTTAAAGCAGGCGCAAGTCACCTTTATATATTGCTGTGACCAGCTGCATGCTCGCTGAGTTTGTACTTTGTATTAATTATTTCTAAATCCTTAACATTTCTCATATGAAAAAAATATTACAGTGCGAAATTCTCTAAAGGCATGAATAGTCCAGCCAGAATGTTATGTACATCTAACATATGTCGACCGTTTGGGGTGGACCTAATGTAGTCGCCCTTTATTGTGTCGAGCTAGTGACCGTGTCCTGCGACCGTATCCCGCGCCTTAGTACTAGTGACCGTGTCCTGCGACGTAATCCCGCGCCTTAGTAATGTATACACTCATACAGACATACTTGAGATAGGAGTCTTCTTAAGCTGGGTATATTATGACTATATGGATGGTAATCATTATCATGTGCATATCGTCTAGTGTGTACGTTTAACATTGTTAACAATACACACTGCCGTGGGTCTTTAATGACCCCCCCTGTATTCTATACATTGAGCTTAATCTGACAATACCGTCAGTGACTGCATGTACGGAGAGAGTGATGTCTGACTGATATCGCCATTGCGAATGCGCTACATCATTCTCCTGTAGCGCCGCAGGAATCGGCTAGTGTCTAACCATCTTTTAATGTACACACACTGGTCGATATGCACATGATATTTAAATACCCACTATTGTGGGTATTTAGGTTTGGTGAACCCTGCTAGTAGAGGGTTAAGTGTGACTGGCGACCTAAATTCAGACACCAATAATAGCGCGATATAGGAGATTTGGGTTGATGCACATGATATTGTTAACAATATCAATATCGGATATTGTTAACAATATCAATATCGTCCATATCGTTAAGAATATATCGCCCAGTGTGTACCCAGCTTAAGATACATTTGTGGTCATACATATTCATTGAGTAATAGGATAATTCTCCAGCACTGGGGTGTTTTAAAATCCCAGCACAGTCTTTTTGTTAGATAATCCTCCTTACTCTGTAATGAGCTTTTTAAAAATTGGAACATGTCCATTCTATTTGGGTATCTTAAAATAAAAAAAAATAAAAAAAAAAGTGTGTATGCACTGAGTGATTTTCCCGCCAGCGATTTGCACTTTATTGCTGGCCATACACGCTGGGCAAAAATGCTTTGAACCAGCCCATTGGCCTACCCATTTTGGCACTAGTCATGTCCAGCAGGCAGACCTAGCACTCATTACTCAATAATGTATTCAGTCCTCCTCAACCAATCGGAATCTAAAAATGTTCTTTTGATAATGTACTATGTAAGATTCTGATTGGTTAAGGAGTGCTAGTCCTGCCAGCTGTTGAATTCTGCCCCAGGAGCTACCTGGGTAATCCTTTTTAGTACAATGGCTTTCTCAGCAGTAGCGCTGAGCGTGTCACCAACTGCCACATTTTAAAAATCCACAGGCAACCTGGAATACATGACCTGTTTGGGGTCTTGAGTAGCCTTTGATCTAGTGACATATTCCTGTTTGAGAGTTGACGCAATACACCTGCATGTACGCGTGCTTGCTCTAGTATCATTGCACATTGTTGTTTAGCTATGCATATTCAGTTTGTGTGCCTGTAGATTGAAACAACCTTTCGGTACACAATTGTGTGTGTATAATTTATGATTATGCCCTCTACATCTATTTTCACTCTGTTCCATTGAATTGCTACTGTTCAGAAAATCGATGCTACCTGGGGCTGCATACACCTGATAGTGTTTTATTTGGGTCTGCATGCATTTGTCCATACATTGTTTAGTCTGAAATGTATTCACTTGCTACAGAAAGATCTATATAGTGGGATAATGCTTTATTGCGTGTTTTAGCAAAGCTTCTGTAGGAACATAAAGGATCTCCGTACACATGGCTTTCCAATCAATGAATTCGAAAGAAAAATAACCCTTGGTACATTTACTGCCTATAATAACCTGATCCCATCGTACATTTATAGCTCTTTCACTGAGCAAGGAAAAAGTGTTTTACTTTTAATTCAGTGCTACATTTTCACTAGACCCCCTGTGTTCCAAGATCCAAACATTTCATAACTGCTCTCTCTCTCTCTCTCTCTCTCTCTCTCTCTCTCTCTCTCTCTCTCTCTCTCTCTCTCTCTCTCTCTCTCTCTCTCTCTCTCTCTCTCTCATCAATTTATCATAGACCTCAATTTTCCCAATTTCGATTCAAACTCGACCGATTGTATGTACATTGGGCATGTTTTAGATCCGATTCCATTCTGATGCACGTCCCCGCTGGTCGTTTTGCAGATCCTAGCTACTGCAGTCAGGATTTTAAAACGATCCATTCATCTGGGTATAGATCGGAATCAATCGTGATCGTTCTTGTATACCCTGGGTATTTACAGGTTTTTGTGAAACTGTTCTTTGTTTTTAGAAACTCTGGACATTCCCCTTTACTTGCACCATTGTAGCAGTGTAAAACAGGCGATACCATAATTGTATTTGTATAGAATATTTGCTAAATGATCACTAGTCATACTGCAGCCAGGTCAGCGGATGACCCTGTTATAGTGTCATAGTGTCTCTCTTTATTGTGCATTCTAGTAAAACTATATTAAAGATTGTAACCTGTTCATTAATATTCTACGTGCATATGAATAAGGGGGCAGTCTGGCGAGCAGCTTAGAATATACGATCCTTACTGGTTTAGGCCCTATGTCCATATCCTTAACATATCCCACATCTGACATAATCCCCATCTCCCTCTGAAGTTTAATGATGCCCCCATGGTGAAGAGAAATAAAGCGATGCACTCTCCATCCTGTATTTAAAGACCATGTTACTAACTTGATTCTACAGTACATAGAAATGCTAAGACCAGAGGTGGAAGTACCATTGGTGCAGCAGGTGCAGTGGACTAAGGGGCCCACTGCTACCACTCACTGCTACAACCCACTGCTACCCCTGTTACCCTATTTCTGTCACCCACTATTTTAACTTATCACCCTCTGCCTCCAAATGCCTCTCTTTGTCACCCACTGCCGTGTTGCATATAGTGAACTTCGGTTACGGAGAAAGAGGGGGCCAAAATGAAATTTTTGCACCTGGGAAGTGGTCCACCTCTATCCCGCAGTGCATTATATGTTCATTGGGCACGCGGTGCTAAATCATTCGTAGACGACCTGATTCTGGGTCAGGGTTTTGTGCCTAGCTCCCTCGCTGCGATCTATTGAAAGTCATCCCTCGAGCCGAGCTTTTAACCTTCTGCTCCACAGGAGGATTCTGTCCTCCCTGAGCTTGTCTTAAGAGACCTACTTTACGGTTTGACAGGTGTACCGCCCAAGTCAAACTCCCCACCGTTACGCCACTGGGCAACCAATGGCAGTGCTAGCTTTAGTAAAACAATTCCATAACTCTTTGCTTGTTTTTAATTTACCCGATAATTCCTAACTCCAAGGTGTTGGTCATCCTTATTTCTTACCCTTGAAACTCCTCTACCTGTCAGTCACATGCATAGAACAGGTCCTGCATGTGCTCAGTATCCCAAACATAAGGAAACCACATAGGGGATTGTATTAGAGATCCCTGCTGAATTAGCTCCATAGTCTTGTTAGTCCAGTTTGACACTACTTATCATGAGGACAAGTGGTCTAAACACGCTGAAGGTTTTCGCAAGTGAGGACCTCAAAGGGGGTTTGGTCTTTGGTGTTCTGCTATGCAGGTCATGTCCTTGCTCCCAGGGGGACCGTAAGGAGACCATATAGACAAAGTCTGGGCAGGTGGAAGAGAGGAATGTTCAAGGTTCGGTCCAAGGTCAGGGTTTGAGAAGGCTGCTCATACAAGAGACAGGCAGGTGGATATCCAAAAAGCAGTCCACAAGCAGCACAAGGTCAGGGTTGGAGAGGAAATAATCTGGTTCATGTGACAAGAATCTAGGCACTATAAGCAGCCTAGGACAATCACAGGGGCAGGCGGCATCAACAACATGGAGGTTAAGGGCTGGGCCATTGGGTGACCACAGCAAGCCTAACCACAGCATGACCCGAGCAGTAATGTAGATAGTCCCAGGATGCTTTTTGGAATGCATCCTGGAAGCAGTGTGAATAGTTGGATGCTGATCAGAACTGGTTTTAGCTGTGGAAACCTATTTAATAGACTCTAAATTGGTTCCTCTGGCCAAAACACTTTTTCTATTGTCCATTGATCTATTTACTTCTTAGATGTTTTGAAATTTTAGCATTTCTAATAAACTTATTACCAGCCCATCAAAGTAATGGAACAACATAACCGTGATGTCAGCGCCCGCAACACTTAAATTGCTCCGCCCGGCGCCATCTAGTGACTACCAATGCACAAAGCACTTGAATTCCCTCAATAGAGGTGAGGACCAGCATTAGCCTTTTATTTGAAAGGATATGAAATAAAAGTATGGTGGCTGCTCCAGATTGCTGTCATGATGTCTGGTTTTGCACGTGTACATAGGCCCTAACGTTTGGAGACGCACAGTTTCAGGATATTGCTGATCTCTCACTAAACCATATTAATATTTTGCAAAGCACTTATTGAGTCCGCATTCCAGAGGTATTCCTGGCCGTCTTTTCCTACACATGGAAAACTTCTTTACCAACTTTTTATTTTTCACATTCAGAATCATAGCAGAACGTTCTGGATTTATGTCTAGTAATACATGAGATATCAATTTTATATTACAGCCTGTGACATAATGTGGACACTTGGCTCAGGTTTGGAGGGAGTGTTGTGTTTTTTTCCACATGCTGAGAGATCTAGATGTGTAAAACTGTGCAGATGTTACGTGTCTGTCTGACCCATCTGCACAGTGCTCACACCGCGTTCTACGGCCAGATCTGCTGTGATTTAAAGAGACATCACAGAACAGGAAACCTGGCCTGATACACATCCAGAACTGGAGTGATATAAAATGTGATGGTGTGTTGGATGGGACATGGCACACTGTCCTCCAGGTGATTCATAGTATCCTGCCATAGACACTGCCAGGAAAAGTGTTTTTTTTTTAAGACCGCCAAGTTTACTGCCAATGTAGTCTGTACAGATGTGACCAGTGATAAGCTTGTGGAATTCTGGGCTGTGGACAATGCAGCAGAAATGTGTGGTTCATCATACTGCAGCTGTTTTTGCACTCTTTGTGTAGGAGACATGACCTATTTTATACACCTAAATTGAACTTCTCTATTTCATTTCTTTATTTTCACTCTTATGTGAGATGCAATGTCTTCAGAGATGATTTGCTGCTGCATGGCAGGGGAGCGGCATTCCCTGTTTTAGCACACTTCAATTCCTGAGTGCTAGGAACACCGACTGGTTTCTATTTGCGTAAGAGCCTGACGCACACTTAACAAAAAGCCACAAGTTCACGTTATTTGGCTTTAAGGGGAGCAATAGGGTATGGACAATACTGAGGTCATGGGTTCGATCCCCACCATGGCCCAACTGTGCAGAGTTTGTATATTCTCCCCGTGCTTGCGTGGGTTTACTCCGGGTACTCCGGTTTCCTCCCACAATCCAAAAATATACAGGTAGGTTAATTGGCTTCCAGCAAAATTTAACCCTAGAATGTCTGTGCGTGTACATGTGGTAGGGAATATAGATTGTAAGCTCCACTGGGGCAGGGACTGATGTGACTGTTCAAATATTATCTGTAAAGCGCTGTGGAATATTTATGTGCTATATAAGAAACTGTAAATAAATAAATAATACGTATTGGGTGGCACTGTGGTTAGTATTGCTGCCTTGAACTTAAATCTTATGTTCTGCCCAGTTTGTGATCTGCGTGTAATTTGTATGTTGCCCCAGTGTCCATGTGGTCTCTCTTTTGGGTGCTCTAGTTTCCTCATCCTACAATGACAATATGGCCTAAACTAATAGGTTAATTGTCACACAAAAAAAAAATTGGAAGCAACCTGCGCTCACACGGAATGGCATCTAGAGGATACACACAAGAAGGGCTACCAAACCCCAAAGTACATATACTACAAAAGGAGGAGTGGATCCCCAGTGTGAATAGTGCTGTGGGGATCCACTCCTCCTTTTGTAGTAATAGGTTAATTAGTTATGTTTTATATACTGTATTATAGTGTAGGAGTGCGATTGTTGTGCTATGTTAGGGTGTTGGGTTGTAAGCATCACTGGGGCTTTTTGGGGACCTGCACAGCGTTCTCTGCAGCTGGATTCTTCCTTTTATAGTTTTATTTTTATGGAGGATGCAGTTTGTGCATTAAGCTAGGTAACCATTATATAATTTAGGGACAAGGTAAGCGGACAGATATTGGGTTGTGTTCCCAATAATAGTGTGTACATTTGGTACTTGTTTCCTAGCACGGCCACAATCGTGAGTAATCGTGTCCCTTAATTAAGGGACACGATTACCCACGATGGACCCGATTTCTTTTGAAATCAGGTCCATTTTGCCGGCTAGGATAAAATATCGGGGGCATCGCGTCGGTCGGGACCATTAACATTGGTCCCGACGCGACCGACGCGATGCCCCCGATATTTCCATAGACTTCAATGTTAAAAAATATTTTAACATTGAAATCTTGTCGGGAAAGGTAAAATATCGGGGGCATCGCGTCGGTCGGGACCATTAACATTGGTCCCGACGCGATGCGACGCGATGCCCCCGATTTTTGCATAGGATTCAATGTTAAAAAATTTTTTAACATTGAAATGGTGTAAAAATGTCAAAAAATGTGAAATGGGTCCATATGACCCATTTCACATTATAGATGTCCCCGTCGTCGCCCCACGATAGACGCCAACCCGAAGCGTGGCGAGCGCAGCGAGCCCGCGAGGGGCGGCGGTACGCGTCCTCCGACCTTTTCATGCCCTACTATCCACTAGGGTGTGGAGTGAGAATAGAATAGTGTGGCGAGCGCAGCGAGCCACCGAGCCTGAAGCGTGGCGAGCGGACGCGGATACCTTCACAGTTATACGCGTCCCCTTGCGGGCTTCACAGGTGTCCGTGGCGACGCGGACACCTGTGAAGCCCGCGAAGGGACGCGTTTACCTGTGAAGGTATCCGCGTCCCCTCGCGGGGCTCGCTGCGCTCGCCACGCTTCGGGCTCGGTGGCTCGCTGCGCTCGCCACACTATTCTATTCTCACTCCACGCCCTAGTGGATAGTAGGGCATGAAAAGGTCGGAGGACGCGTACCGCCGCCCCTCGCGGGCTCGCTGCGCTCGCCACGCTTCGGGTTGGCGTCTATCGTGGCCTGGGGTTAACGCGCTTAAATTTGGGGGGGTTGGGAATTTTTTTCATTGAATCCAATGTAAAATTGGGTCCCAGGGACCCAATTTACATTGGATTCAATGAAAAAAATCGGGTGAAAAATCGGTCGGTCGCGTCGATCGCATCGCATGCGACCAAATCGCATGCGATGCGATCGACCCGATTTTTCCGACACGACCACCCCGATCTGAATCGGTGTGGCCGTGCTAGGAAACAAGTACCGTACATTTCACCAGGGCCTTACAGTTGGTCTAAATCCTGTAGAAACCGCTCCCAGTATAGCATGTCCTCCACACACTGTTACCACCTCGTTGTGGAGACCCTACCAGTAAGTCCATTTGGAATAGAAGAGATTGTATACAACTAAACAGATAAAGGCCCTTATTCTGTTTCACTCACAAAAGCAAATTCCTTCTCAAATGGACAAAACCATGTGTACTGCAGGTGGGGCAGATGTAACATGTCAGCTTAAAAAAAAAAAACTCATGTCAACTTTTTGACTATCAACCGTCCCATTGTTGAACTAATGCTTGTGTCAACCTTCCTACACTGTCGACCTTAGTTATGTTGACCTATTTCCTCTGTCCACCTTCAGTGGTCCACCCTATGTGCTGTATCCCAGTGTACCTAACTGGACTATGCCATTAATGAGCATATTACTAGATGTTGCCGCTCCTACTGGACACATTATCGGACCTTGCACTTGATTAATCTTTTATCAGGTAGGACACTACTAAATACTTTATTGAATATTTCTATTGGGCACAAATGCGTTTGTGTTTTTTCCATATTAATGACCTGTTAAGTCTAATTCTCAGTAAAGATAATGTATTCGACCTTGCAGGTTGTAAATTATGTCTAGCACCCGCAGTTGCATAAGAAATATTATTAATTATTTATTACTGGCATATATCACATTTCTAATAACCCATTAGGTTTTGTGTCTGGTGTATAACATTTTGTTAGTCGAATCTGAACTATGTCCTCAACCCTAAAATAGTCCATGTGTTAAGGATATCCATTCTTGTGCACATCTGGTACAATCAAACTGAGTAATAATTTGGTAATTTGCGCTTAAACATGGATATATTTATACCCTGGACAGTTATGTTTCCTTGAGGACTAGGTTGGAAACCACTGGTCTTATTCTTTCTACTTTCATGACTGCATTGCAGTCAGGCCAGAAATGAAGTAAATAACATAATGGGTTAAAATAAAGGTGCCTTGTTTGCAGGTAAGATTGCCCATGTGCCCTCCATGGCCTTGGCCCTTCACTTCTGGCATGCATTGCTCACCAACTGCCGGAAATTAACTTTTTGTATTAGGAAATAGTTTTAATAAAGTTGTGGTTGGTGTTTTAGAAAGTAGTGTAGAATATGCTGTATGCCAGTGCTTCTCGTGTCACATCAGTAACTTTGTGACCACTGCTTCTCAGCCTTAAGATATTCCATATGGGCCCTATTCTATCCTCATTATCTGCACTTGTTCCTACGGTCTAACACATAATCATTCTGGTAAAATGTGCATAGACGATATGGCCGGGGTGGGTAGAATTTATCCACTTATTATCACAGTCTCCGGAGTGCGTTGTGAAGCCACAGTTCTCAGCACTCTGAAGCAGATGGTCTGCAATCCCTAACAATTCACTACTTTCATGCTGGTGATGTAATGTCACAGATAATGCAGACTGGCCGTCACTTCGTCTTCCTGTAGTCTGCTGAAAGGGGGGGGGGGGGGGAATCTATTTACAGTTTTCGCACAGTGAGTAGCAATTTAGAACTGGTGTTACACCTACTGTAAGATCGTGCTTGTCATTAGCAGGAGGAGTTGAATGTAATTCGTAGAACATTATATTTATAAAGGGAAGCCAATATGTCATAATGTCAATATGAACTATGTTGGCATTCATCACACATATGCTGATAAAATGTTAGAATGTCGATATACCGTCGTGTTTGCCGAGAGGTCACTTATCTGTCTGTGCGGCTATTGGGTATTGGCAGTCATGTGGCTGTCTCTTCCGGTGCACACCTCTTTTTCCTTATCGTTCGGTTATGTATTCTTCCCCTATCCCTAAAGGCTCGTACACACTGGTTGATTTTTGCCTATTTTTTTTAGCAATCTATCACTCCGTGCGTACACCCAGTAGCGATGTCGATGTGTGGGCCCATGCAACGCCATCACCGGCTAAGCTCTTTAGCACGTGCAAGCAAAATTTAGTTAGATCACCTGGCAAGTGCATACAAAACATTAGTTAGTTAGTACACATTGCTCAGCACACATCGCTATATGTGTATGGGTGATCTAGACATCGGGAAGTTCAAAGGAAGTCGCCTATCCTAAATTGCTTAGCAACCATCTCAACCTGTATATGGGCCATTAGTATAATACCTACCTCCAACCCTCTTTCTAGTGCATAACCACCCCTTTTGTGTCTATCCCTAACCCTCCTGTCCTGTAGCCAAACCCTAATGTTGACATGTTGGCAATGCCGACATTTAACATGCCAATATTCTGAGAATGTCAACATGTTGCCTGCCAACATTTTAACAATCCAGTAAAGGAAGAACTGCTTCTAAATGGGAAATAGCTGGTTGCTTGTATTTATTCTAGACTCCTTCTATCAAAGTTGCTATTCTGGAAATGGAGAAGAGTAATTGCAAAAGGTCTATGGGTGGAATGTAATGCCGCTGGATTTTGGCAGCAGTGCAGGATGCCAGGTGAACTCAGATGTTTTTTTAAAGGGGCAATCACTTACAAGGCAAACCATGCCTTGTAAGTGATTGCCCCTTTAAAGAAACATCCAAGTTCTTCCGGTATCCCGCATTGCCTCCGAACTCGGGCGACATTACATTCTGCCCTTTATGCTGAGATATTTTTGCATTTTGCGGTCCAGGCTGGGCTGAAGCTAGGATTTTTGTCACCCTCCATTTCCCAAATACAGCCTTCCCCCCCCCACCTTCGCGCATGGGTATAAATCATGTTGGCCATTCATACCCAATGTGATTTTACTCCTGCTCCAGTCCCATGCCACTTCTGTCCCATGGTCCCCTACCATCACTGCATTGGCCTCTACCCTTGTACAGGCTATCACTAGGACTCTCTTCACCAATTATCTCATGTCTATACCTCCCTCATCTGTACGTTTGTTCTGTCAATAGGTCTGACTATAGTTTGTCATTTGTAACACTGTCCTACACTGCAGAGTTTTGTGGTTCCACAGGTTTAGGCTGTCAGTGCATCATATGAGTCATTGTAAGCTTGTGGCTGGGTCCACGTTTTGTGCATTTATTTATTATGACATTTAGAAGGCAAAGTATGTCTAACCATTACGAATTGTCTGAAGGTGCCCATACACTGTGCGATGATCGCACCCATTATGGGCTGGATCGCATCGCAACACATGCATTTTGCATGCGATTTGCGTGTGATGCGATGCAAGGGCAGAACAAAAAGTATGTGCAGCACATACTATTTGCACTGTGCGTTGAGATGCCCGCGGGAGCGTGCATCGCATCGGATGGTGAAAACGCACCTTGTATGGGCACCTTTAATTATGCTAATGAGAAACAACTGCTGATCTTTTAAGATTTAACCTTTTTACATATGGCATATATATTGCTTCAAATGACCAATAGGATACCATGTAATAAATTGTTAACAAGCGTGCATCGTATTTCAAACACAGCCTGTAATGTGAGAGAAACGTGTTGGTTGGTATATTGGGGCATATGTATCAAAGCTTGGAGAGTGATTTAAGTACTAACTATTCAGCTCCTGTCATTTTTCAAACATGGCTGTTATTGGTTGGTACTTTATCTCTCCCCAAGTTTTGATATCTAAATAATATTATTATTACTAATAATATTATGTGAGCCTTCTTCCTAGAATGGTTTGTCCTGTTGAAGCACGGCTGGTATATGTATTCCTTTTTACATTTTGTAATTCTTGGATGAATATGTGTTTTCCAGTATAAATAACTTTCCTCCAAAATAGTCACACTCAGATCCCGTGAGAGGAGAAAATAGATATTTAGCTTGTTATTTACTGCATTAAATCATAGCTTGTAACGTTAAATTCAATTTACTGTTGGACGTTTTACTTCCATATTTTGGAGAAATATGTGTGTTTATAAGTAAAGATATTGTGGGAAAATGAGATGACTTTAACCAGCCCAAGAGTTATTGGATATTTTTCAGCTATAGACATCAGAGGGCAATTCAGCACCTTGTGTCCCATGACAACCAATCTGCTGTTCTGTATAATTGTAGATTATGCAAATTATAGACATTAATTCAGTGCTGATTGGTTGTAATGGGTCACTTCTCCTCTGGCTCCTCCCTTATTACTGCTTCATACAATTACCTCCTTGAACCCTATGGTTCTCATGGAAGCAGATTTTACAGTTTAAGTTGGCCATACATCTACAAATTGATTGTTAGTTAGTTGGGCTGGTTGGAACTAAAATCTGGTAATGGATGAGAACAAATGACAGTTGACCATTAGATTTGAAATGCTGGGAAACTGACACTCGGATATTACCAGGTTTTTGTCCCAACAGCCCAATCTGACAATCAATCTGTAGATGTATGGCCAGTTTTAGGGGGAGATTCGCTAAACTAAAAATGCAGTAAAACCCCCGTTATCGGGTTTTTAACCACATTTTGGGATGCTCTAAACATCTCGCAGGGTTACCGCGACGGGGGGCATCGCCAGCAAAAGCTGGCAAGTTGTAAAGGCAAGTTGAATATTCTGGCCCATATCTCATGCAATGGTGGGTCAGTTGGATCACTTAAATTTATAGGTTGCCAGGGCTTTCCTCTTTGTATTCCTTTTAAGATTTCATCCACATCTCCACTGATGTAACAGGTGACGAGGTCCCAATGAGATACGTTCCAACATGACCTATGCCATTATGTATACAATGCTCTGCTCCTGGGCCTCCCCCTTAACATATGATGGCCATCACCTTTGTTAAACTACTTCATTAATAAAAAGAGGGGGTTTCAACTCCGATGACGGCAATCATAGAGTAATGCCGTGTACGCACTGTGCGATGTTCTAGGCAGGTTTTTGTATTTATCACATGTTCTAAGTCTGGAACGACTACAGGGAACTTTTACAGCCTTTAGTAAATATAAATATCAAATGTGTTTGTGTTTTTTGATGTATTTTATGTATAATTTTTACTATGGTTCAGTGCCAAATAGTAGGTCTGCTTGATTTAAAGATTAAAGTATGTACTGTAAACCTCATTTATCTGAAGTGAGCAGTGATCTTGTGGAACGTGGATATTTGTTATTTGCAACAAATATTTTTGGACTGACGAAAAACAGATGCTGTTTTCCTTGTGAATTATATATTGCCGGTCATTTTAGTCACTTCAATAGTAAATGTGTGTCTTTGTGACTAATGTGATGTTGTTATGGTCTTTTACTACATTGTATATTGTGCTCTGTTCCTTCAAGTCCACATTAAATGCCTGATTCTGGTTCATTCGCAAACGCAAATTCTCTTTCTAATGGACAAAACAATGTGCACTGCAGAGGAGGGGGCAGATGTAACATGTACAGAGGGCGGGCGTTACATTTGGGAGTTAATTTGTTTCTGTTCAGGGTAAATACTGGCTGCCTTATTTTTACACAGCAATATAGTTATCATAGACATTTTTCTGGCGATGCCCCCCACCAAGGTAACCCGGCGGGGGGTTACTTAGAGCATCCCAAAATGCGGTAAAAACCCGATAACGGGGTTTGTACCGCATTTTTAGTTTAGAGAATCTCCCCCCATGTCCTCGTGTTCTGCTGCTCCTCTTCCTGTGAAGAATGTCTCCCACCTTCTTCTTGTTAAATGTCCCCCCTTTCCCATCTCTGCTCCAAAGTATACATATTAAGATATTTTAGTCTTTCCTGGTATGTTTTGTATTGTAAGATTGTAAGCTTGTGAGCAGGGCCCTCCTACCTTTTGACTGTCTGTGAATACCCTGTTTGTTGTATCACTGTCTCCTTTGTAAAGCGCAACGGAATATGCTGCGCTATATAAGAAACTGTTAATAAATAAATAAATGGTGCATCAGCCAGTCCATTTCTAACTGCCATGTGTTTGAAAAATGACAGAAGCTGATTGGCTGGTGAACCATTTATCATCCAGAACAAGTGATTAACAAGAAAATCACTTGCTGATGATCAATCTGCTTCAAAAGTGACAAAAATAAAAAAAAATTGTCAACTTTTAAGTGCTGAAAGTGTTCTGCCTGACAATATCTTAATCTAAGCGGCATAGTGTTAACCTTCTGAGTGTGCCAACACATCGGCAAGATGATGTAACATGGCCCCATAACCCCTATAACCATAGGGATTTGCTTATGTGATGTTGTTAATGCAACTATGAAGCCCTTCCAGCAACATTCCAGATTTTCACTGTATATTAGGTTTTTATTGTTATTCCCCCTGTTTGCTAAGTCATTCATTTGTATTTTATTCCTTGCTTTCTTTGTAGTTGAATCAATTTTCTTTATGGCTCATTTGACTGTAGAAGAATGGCTATTTGTTGTTGCTATTTCATAGTGGGTGGTAGAGAAGTGCGGTAATGTACAATAAGAATCATTACGCTAAATCTGTTTTGCATGTGTGTTAAGGCAAACGCACCTGCTTATATGTAGATGGCATGAGCCAAAACGTACTGTAGCAATATGTTCCATGTTTGAACTGTTGGCATCAATCACTGTTGTGATAGCTGCAATAGTATTACACATCTATTGTGGAGAGTAAACAGAGTTTAATTTAGTTTCTGGAGATAAAATGAAGATGTAGTCATTTATTCAACATGTCGACATGCAGCACTGAGGTCATGGGTTCAATTCCCACCATGGCCCTAACTGTGCAGCGTTTATATATTCACCTCGTGATTGCGTGGGTTTCCTCCAGGTGCTCCAGTTTCCTCCCACAATTATTATTATTATTATTATATACAGTTGCTTATATAGCGCAGCAGATTCCATTGCGCTTTACAACTGATGACAACACTGAAAGAACAAATGGTAAAACAGACACACATAGAGGTAGGAGGGCCCTGCTGCAAGTTTACAATCTATAGGGACATAGGAGGGAAACACAATGAAAGACACCAGTAATAGCATAGCAGTCCCACCAAGTTGCAGGTCTAGTAGGGAAGCTATGTAATACATAAGTGCCTCAGAGGGTTATGCGTGTGGTACCTAAATATGATAGGCTTGCCTCAATATGGACCAGATGTACTAAGCTTGAAAAGTACTAAAATGGAGAGTGATAAGCCACCAACCAATCAGCTCCTACCTGTCATTTTTCAAACCCAGATTATGACATGGCAGGTAGGAGCTGATTGGCTGGTGGTTTATCACTCTCCATTTTATCACTTTTCAAGCTTAGTACATCTGGCCCGTTGTGAGTTTTCAGGGAATGCTTGAAAGTTTGGAGGCTTGATGAAAGTCTAATTGTGTGCAGGAGGGCATTCCATAGGGTGGGAGCAGCCCTATGAAAGTCCTGTAATAGTGACTGGGAGCTGGTGATCCTCGCAGAAGAGGGACAATCCAAAAACATACTGGTAGGTTCATTGGCTCCCAACAAACTTACCCCTAGAATGAATGTGTTCGTGTACATGTAGTAGGGAATATAGATTGTAAGCTCCACTGGGGCAGGGAATGATGTGATGTTCAAATATTCTCTGTAAAGCGCTGTGGAATATGTGTGCGCTATATTCATAACGTAATAATAATAATGTGAAATGCTGACATTGTGCAATGACTGGCAGCAGAGGGTTAGGGTTTCTGTGGAAGGAAAGGTTAATCATGGCAACATTGCTTCAATGTTAAATGTCGACAAGGTCCATGTCAAAAGGCTGCATCTCCACATTAGTCGACATTATGAAAATATACCACACCCCTTAAAGTTATCATGCGATTGCTATAATATATAGTGATATTATTAGCTTTACCTGTGGATCTTTTAGATTGTGTTAGCAAGTAATGACTACACCTGTGCTCCATCTACATGACCTGAAAATGTGACCTATTTGGGTTCAGTTTGAAAAATACTGTCATAGCCTTCTTACATAGTTACATAGTAGGTGAGGCTAAATAAAGACTTGCGTCCATCTAGTTCAACCTAGTTTTACAGGGCCGAAACTAGGTGTTTCGACGCCCGGGGCGGCAGTCATTTGGTCACCCCCCACACACACACACACCTGGCGGGGGGGGGGGGGGGGCAGCGGGACACACACCAAATGACTGCCTTGGCTTGGGGACAGGCAGCTGGGGCCCGGGGACTGGAGTATGTTAACTCCGGCTCCTAGCGCTGCCGGGCGGTGGGCGGGAAGCAGATTTTGAAAAGAATGAGGCTGAATCAGCGTCCGGCAAGTCTTTTCAAAATCATCAGCGCTTACCGCCGCCAGGCAAATAGCGCTAGTAGGAGACGGAGTGACGAGTGAGTGAAAGCTCACCAGTCCCTGGACCCCCGCTGCCAACATACCATTGTGCAGCCAGCGGGGGTAGGCAGCGTCCAGGGGTCCAGGGCCTTCACTCGCTCCGTCTCCTAGCTCTATCTGTCTGTGCCTGGCGGCGGGAAGCGCTGATGACTTTGAAAAGAGTTGCCGGACGTTGATTGGCTGAATTCAGCCAATCAGCGTCCGGTGAGTCTTTTCAAAATCTGCTTCCCGCCCATCGCCCGGCAGCGCTAGGAGCCGTAGTTAACCCAACAGTCCCCGGACCCCCGCTGCCCGTCCCCGGACCAGCTGCCAGAAGTCCCAGGACTGCACACTAGCGCCCCCCCCCCCTCCAGCGCCCGGTGTGCGTGACCCCCCTGCCCCCCCCTAGTTACGGCCCTGAGTTTATCCCTTGTTTATAGTATGTTCTGATATTTAAGAGACCGATTATGTTTCTTCGGTACTTGTTTCCTAGCACGGCCACACCGATTCAGATCGGGGTGGTCGTGTCGGAAAAATCGGGTCGATCGCATCGCATGCGATTTGGTCGCATGCGATGCGATCGACGCGACCGACCGATTTTTGACCCGATTTTTTTCATTGAATCCAATGTAAATTGGGTCCCTGGGACCCAATTTTACATTGGATTCAATGAAAAAAATTCCCAACCCCCCCAAATTAAAGCGCGTTAACCCCAGGCCACGATAGACGCCAACCCGAAGCGTGGCGAGCGCAGCGAGCCCGCGAGGGGCGGCGGTACGCGTCCTCCGACCTTTTCATGCCCTACTATCCACGTCGGCGTGGAGTGAGAATAGAATAGTGTGGCGAGCGCAGCGAGCCACCGAGCCCGAAGCGTGGCGAGCGGACGCGGATACCCGCGAGGGGACGCGGATACCTTCACAGGTAAACGCGTCCCTTCGCGGGCTTCACAGGTGTCCGCGTCGCCACGGACACCTGTGAAGCCCGCAAGGGGACGCGTATAACTGTGAAGGTATCCGCGTCCCCTCGCGGGGCTCGCTGCGCTCGCCACGCTTCGGGCTCGGTGGCTCGCTGCGCTCGCCACACTATTCTATTCGCACTCCACGCCGACGTGGATAGTAGGGCATGAAAAGGTCGGAGGACGCGTACCGCCGCCCCTCGCGGGCTCGCTGCGCTCGCCACGCTTCGGGTTGGCGTCTATCGTGGGGTGACGACGGGGACATCTATAATGTGAAATGGGTCATATTGGCCCATTTCACATTTTTTCACATTTTTACAGCATTTCAATGTTAAAATTTTTTTTAACATTGAAGCCTATGCAAAAATCGGGTGCGTCGCATCGCGTCGGGACCAATGTTAATGGTCCCGACCGACGCGATGCCCCCGATATTTTACCTTTCCCGACAAGATTTCAATGTTAAAATATTTTTTAACATTGAAGCCTATGGAAATATCGGGGGCATCGCGTCGGTCGCGTCGGGACCAATGTTAATGGTCCCGACCGACGCGATGCCCCCGATATTGTCTCCTAGCCGGCAAAATGGACCTGATTTCAAAAGAAATCTGGTCCATCGGGGGTAATCGTGTCCCTTAATTAAGGGACACGATTACTTAAGATTGTGGCCGTGCTAGGAAACAAGTACCGTTTCTTCTTTGTACCCGTGGATTTTTAACCAATACATTTTTATCCAATCTTATTTTAAACGTATTTATTGTGTCTGCCGACACCAGCTCTCCAGGAAGAGAGTTCCAAAGTTTGACTGCTCTGACCATAAAGAAATTTTTTCTTCTAGATGAACAAAATCTTTTTTTCTTCTAATCTAAACTCGTGCTCTCGTGTCTTAGATTCCTTTCTAGCAGAAAAAAAGGGTGTTTGACAGTTCCTTATATTGGCCGTTGATATATTTGTACATGTTGAGCATATCCCCCCTTAAACGTCTCTTCTCTAGTGTAAATAGTCCCAAATTGCTTAATCTCTCCTCGTAGCTTAAATTCTCCATTCACCTAATAAACTTTGGATTTTTTCTAATTCTATGATGTCCTTTTTATAGTATGGGGCCCAGAATTGTACTCTATATTCGAGGTGAGGTCTACAGTGGCATAATTTCTTTTAAGTCCCTAGTTTCCATGCCCCTTTTAATACATGCTAGAATTTTATTGGCCTTTTTAGTTGCTATACAGGTTGAGTATCCCGTATCCGAGTATCCGTTATCCGAATTATTCCGAAAACCATACATTCCAGAAAGTGAAAAAAAATATATATTTTTTGCTAAAAACTCACTGGGGACATTTGTAACAGCACTACTGGTGACATGATATGTAACTGGCACTATATATGTGCAAGAAAATGATTGCTTGGCATTCAAATTCAATATCTGAGATAGTACACAAATTTTGTTTCATGTTTTGAAACCTTGTTTTTTGAACAAATAAAATATATTTGTGTGTATTTTATGTGGTAATAACATATATTTGTGTGTATTTTATGTGTTTATACAGCATACATGCAAGATACTTCAAAATACATAACTGAAATATTAAAATATTCCGAAATACGGAATAATCCGTTATCCAAAATTCTCCTGGTCCCGAGCATTTTGGATACGGGATACTCAACCTGTATTACATTGAGCACTACACCGTAGTTTGTTGTCTATTTGGACTCCTAGATCCTTTTCAAGTACTGAATTACCCAATTCCTCCCCGCTTAGGTTATAACTAGCACACTGGTTGTGTCTCCCTAGGTGCATGACCTTGCATTTATCCACATTGAATCTCTTCCACTTTCTTGCCCACTCCTCTAGATTGTCAATATCATTTTGAAGCGCGGTGACATCTTCTGATGATTTAATAACTCTGCTCAGTTTTGTGTCGTCTGCAAAGATGGATACATTGCTGAGTAACCCCATCTCAATATCGTTAATAAAAATGATAAATAAAATGGGCCCTAGAACCGAACCCTGTGGCACTCCACTTAGTACTGGTATCATATTTGATATGGCACTGTTCACAACCACTCTTTTTTCTCTATTACACAGCCAGTTCCCTACCCTTCTACAGATAGTTGCCCCTAATCCCAGGTCCTCCATTTAATTTATCAACCTCTTGTGTGGTACTGTATCAACCAGTTCTGTATACTGGGAAGCCATTTTTGTTACCAAGCCTCAATGTTGCGTGTACTTTGAGATACCGAGGTAATGATTGTTGAATTAATTGCGCTCTGTTTATATTTCTATCAGGAAAGCATAGAGGACTAATAAATGTCCCAAACTTGGGAGGGCGGCAGAAGAGAACAATGCAATTCTGTATTAGCGAATGTGGTTTTCTCTTCTATAATGAAATAAACACACAGCTTTGGCAGATAGCTCTCGATGGATGGGACGCTAGAGACATTCAATCCACAACGCTTTGCTATCAAAGTCTTTTTCTCGCTCTGTCTTTTTCTTGTGCTGTGAGCAGTTCAGCCTTACAGAACAAAACACCCACTGGGCTAACACACAACAGCCTGCTTGGAACGTCTTCTGTAGCTTGTGTCTTGGCTGTGTAATTATATGTGCATTGCACTCTATATCTAGGCACAGATCCTGAGCCCCACCCTCCACCTCTCTCCCATCATGGCTCTGTCTGGAGCTACTTATGTTAGAATTCGCTTGCTTTTATTTATCCCCCTCTTACTGTTAAGCAATATCTTGGCACTTATGTGTTGGAGTGAATGGAGCCCCATGAATAATTATCCTGTCAGCTCCCTCATGGAGCCATTCTGCCTCTGCGCTGCTGCCATGCTAAACATTACATGAGAGGAAACTAGCTGCACTGATTGTTTGAGCGATGCCAATTACAGGACGCCAATATGCTTTAGTTTCAGATCGCTTTCAATGCAGTTTATTAAGTCCTTCTCTTTATAACCCTACTGTGTGTTCTGCAGAGTATGTTGTCTGGCTATGGTTGTTGCTGTTATTTTCTTGGGTGTGGTATTGCATACAGACTATGGGCCAGAGGCCCTAAGCTTCAAAAGTGATAAAATGGAGAGGGATAAACAGCCAGCCAATCAACTCCTGCCTGACATATTTCAAACCCAGCCTGTGACATGGCAGACAGGAGCTGATTGGTTGGTTGTGCATCACTCTCCATTTGATCACTTTTGAAGCTTAGTGCATCTGGCCCCTAGTCTAGGTTGACAATGACAAAATCTTGACAAGCAAAATGTTGACATGGAAAAAGTTGAAAAAGTTGAGCCACGCTTCGGGTTCACGTTGATCGTGGGGTGGCGTTAACTATTTTTGGGGGGCCATTTCACTGGTCAGGGGTTTTTTGGGGGGTCTCTGGCCCATTTAACATTGTTCCCTATGTTGATTTGGTTAAATTGAGTCATTTTACATTGTTCCCTATGGGAAATCGTGGGTATCGTGTCGGTCGCATCGCATGCGATTTATTAGCCCGCATGCGATGCGACCGGCGCGATTTTTTTACCTCCGATGCCCCAGATCAAAATCGTTGTGGCCGTGCTAGGAAACAAGTACCGCGAGATCTATCAAGCTTCAAAAAGTGATAAAATGGAGAGTGATAAACAGTGAGCCAATCAGCTCCTACCTGTCATGTTACAGGCTTTGTTTGAAAAATGACAGGTAGGAGCTGATTGGCTGGTTGTTTATCACTCTCCACTCTATCACTTTTTGAAGCTTGATACATCTAGATGTATCAATTTAAACAATTAAATTAAACAAAAGCTTTATGTTGGATTGGACTTAGTAACTTGTATTTTGGAATAGGTCTGTGACATACCCTGTATGTATGAATGCTTTAGCAGACAGGTGCTAGCAGTGAGGGTGATACATGTCTGAAGCTGACGTCGTTTCTTAGCCCTGGTGTATAAATAGGATTTTAATAAGTGGGCTTTAACATGGGTGTGAAATCTAACTCAGATGCTTGTATTAAACTGTGGTTCATCATACTGTACTGTGAGCCTGCTGTGGTACACTAGCCACTTTACCTACCAGATGACCTATACCTAGCATCTCCCTTTGTTACGCACACTACACCTCGGAGCCTTGGCTTCAGAGAAGCGGGTGCAGGTCCATTGCACAAAGAGCAGCTTTATTGTGCGTCTTCCACTGTTTCTAAGCATATTTATTTATTTAAAAACTTTGCTAAACTTGGCCCAAACTTTGGTTTACTGTATGTAACACTATTGCGATCCTTTTATGTTGATCGCAATAGAGAGATCTATAGATGATGTGTTAATGCAGGGATGACTGGCATAAGGTGACAAAGCTGGTGTGGAAGTGGCAAGATCATCTAGGAATGGAGAGTCACATATGATGATAGTCAGAGCTAGCAGCCCAGTAAAGAGTGTTGCAGGTCATTCAAGCACCAATAGCTGGTATGGCTGGCCTACACCTTTAATAATAACCATTTGGAAGCCAGACATATATATTACACAATGGTTAAATACCTGTTGAAAGCAGGCCCGGCAGGACTGTTTAATACATAATTGGCCTTCCACAGCCCAGTGCTTTGTGTTTTGGCTGTGGCCTGTGGACTTTTATTAGGGTTCTGTGTCATGTCAGTCTTCAGAGAAGATTAAGGTAGTCTTGGCCCTGCTCATTTCTATTCCCCAGCAGGTCGTACTTTAGGGTCACCTTTGTGGAAACACTTGGGGTAGCAACAGGACAATGTGTCATCTGGGCATGATGGAAAGCTGAATCAGCCCCTTGGGGTACTTGAGAAGTGAATTTGAAAAACATTTAGGATGGATGACGTTGTTTACCACCCATCCATACATGAAGAAGATATCGGTCCTTAATGTTTTCATCAGCGCCACAGATGGCTGTAACAGTGGGTGCAGATCAAATATTTATAACAAAAATGCAGTGCACGATGTGAATAATATGTTTTCAATTGCGAATATAGTTTTCTAGAATGGCACAACCTTTTTGCTGTAATCTGGGAATGTAAGTAATTTACATGGCATACAGTCAAGTGTCCCCCGGGCAGCTGGATTGCTTTCAGCTTTTAATTACACAGGTTATTCTTGCTTGTTGCTGATGTCTGGTTCTCTGCGCAGTAACGGAGTGTTCTCTAACGGGTCTGGGAACCGGTCCCTTCCAGAGCAAACACAACACACTTGGCATGCAAAGCCAGCATTAACTCTGGAGGCATCTAAATGTGTTCCATACCTGTAAATATCAAATTAATTTTAGAACGTTAACTGCTTCAGGACACAGTTTCCCTTATTTAAGCCTTTTGTGTGCGCTGGCCTCATTGAACCCCCCCACTTGTAAGAGTGGTAATCCGTTAATTGAGAACGGCAAATCACCAGTATGTCATGTTCCTTTCTTGACTGAACATAAACAACTACACAGCCTTATTTCCTACTCACATTGAGGGATATGAATATAGATAAGACATTGGGTTCACTATGATATGTTAACATGGTCAACATGTCGCGATTCAGCAAGTCTACAGATTTAAAAGAAGACCAAGAATATTCCGACATTTACAAAGTCTACAATGTCTACAGTACTGATTTAAAAATAACCCTACTCTAACTGCAGCCTAACCTAATTGTAGACTAATCCTAACCGTACCCTTAATGGCATATGTAGACATTGTGGAAACGGCTTCACTAGGGTACAGCACCCAGTTACGCTTCCCCGTTACCTAGCAGGGTTTTGAGGCCCATACACACTGGGTGACTCTGAGCTGAAAGCAGCTCACTTCACTCGTCTGATCTGCTTTCAGTGTGTGTACAGGGCAGCGATGAGCGTGAGAGCTGCTACTTGCTCTCACATAATCGCTGGCCTGGCTGCTCATCTGCTGATATTACCAGCAGATGAGCGGCGCAGTGGACTGCTTTCCATAGCGTCCTGCTATGGTAAGCAGTCCACCTCAGGGAACATCGCCGAAACGTATGCACTGAGCATTTTTTCAGTCCAGCAATTTTACTAGTCATTGTTATCCATACACGCTGGGCAAAAATGACAATTGTGTATGGACCTTTACACAATGAGCCACTGCCATGTTCTAAATCCTGGGTCACACCCAAGACTTGGGTGGAAAAGAGGTATAAATAGAACAATGTAATGAAATACTGATGGTGATAAGGCAAGATTTCATTACTAGGGTAATTGTTGAGTTTTCCCTATATACAGTATAGTTTTGAAATCCACGGCTTATATGATCCGCATTATAATGTAGTTTTAGGCAATTCATGGTGCTCCCGCTGTTGTGTAACTACAAGCTCCAGCATGCTAAAGTCACTGTGTATGTCCTTATTATCATATGTGGAGGTTGCTGGTCATTGTAGTTCCCTCAGCTTTTTGAGAATGTCTAAAAACCTCATATATTTATGCCACGGAGATAGAAGGATTTTTTTTTTTAAACATCTTGTGATACATTGTTAGCTACTGGCAGTAATAGGGCCGTATAATGCCTGGTCACCTCCTTCGCTAGTGGACTGGAAGCTTTCTACACAAACACATTTCATACTTCATCCTTATCCACTTATGAAACTGCAAATATTTGCAGGCCCTTCAGCTTTGTAACATCACAGTGTGTCTCGTGTTTTCCTCCTTGTTTTTTTTTGTGCTGGGCACTGGATGCCCAAAATGTCAGCTGCGTGTTTTTTATTATTATTATTTTCTACCAAGAGGACGAGAGCCAAAGGAGAATGATCCGTGTCAGGCGCGCTGAATCCCATACAAAGAGTTAAGGCGGTGGAATTTCACACGTAATCGTTTCAATTATGCAGCATGCATTCTTTTGGAATTTTCTCACTGATCTCAAAAGACCGTTGTGCTGTGTGCCAGTGCCTGTCTGATGACTACGCAGACTGATCTGACCATAGAGATGCACTAGGCTGGGGAAGCGGTCATCGGGTGGGATGACGTGCAGCCAGGCTACTGATTGTGATATTGATTGGATGAAGCGTACGGATGTAGCTGTAATAATTGAGGATCAACCTTTTGCACTGTCTACATTTTTAAACAGAGTAGTTGGTTCCTTATATCGGATCATAGGGCCTCTCTCAAAGGGTTGGTGAATCCTTCTTGTTAGAAAAAAAACTACACCCGATTCCATGTAAATTCCTGTTACCTATTACCAATGGCGGTGCCACCCTATTTTGCCAACATGAGGAGAGGTGGGGGGACAACACAGGAAGTTCTAGTTCGGAACGTGCAAAGTGAATTATGAACAGGGAGTGTAATACTAAAAAGAGGACAAAAGATCTAGGCCATAGCAACCGATCAACCAATGGGTCCACTTGTCCTCTTTGGAATCTTGATACTCTCCACCCAATATATCATATCTCGATAGAAAATATGGGGCAAAAATGTAGAACTTGGTACAGATCCGATCCCAGCATATAAAACAGGTCTGTTGTGAAACTACACATCCCAGCATGCCCTGACACAATTTTGCTATTAGGGAATGCTCAGATTGTGGTGGGGCATGCTGGCCATTGTAGCTGGAGAGCCACGAATTGGCTAGGCCTGACTATATACTATAGTTACAGTGCAATGTGCTTGCAGGAGCCAAATGCCCATCACATTGTGCGGGCCGTGGAATGAAGAGGTAATGGCAGTAAAGTGTTTTCTCATGAATGCTATGAAAGCTGTGCCAGGCAGCAATATTTCAACACTCATACAATAATTATTTTTAGGTACAATAACGTGATATTGGGTTTGTGCCAGATGGTACAGCGCAGATGGCCAGCCCCTGAACCTTCCAGCAATTGTAGTTTGTTAGAAATCCCACCTACAATAATACTAAAGAACGTTCTGTGTTCCTTGCATCCAACCAATCTGCACAGAGCAGCGACAGCTGGATTTATCAGATAGCTGTCCTCTTATGGGTGTGGTACAGTATATTAGGTCGACAATGTCTAGTTCGACACCAAAACGTTGACAAAAGTAGGGATGAGCGCCGGGGCCAAAGATTTGGATTCGTCAACAAGATTTGGATTTGATTTTTTTGAAAAATGTTTGCGTTTTTTGTCCCTATAGTAATATTAACCTCAATAACATTAATTTCCAGCCCTTTCCAGACAATTTTGACCACTTTACACCTCACAATATTGTTTTTAGGGCAAAAAGTTGTACCGAGGTAGCTGGATAACTATGCTAAGCCACACAAGTGTGCAGCACAAACACGTGGCTCATCTAGGAGTGGCACTGCAGCAGCAGACAGGATGGCAGTTTGAAAAACTAGTTCCCAAAAAGCATTTGTTTTTAAAGTACAGCTTGGACAACGCTGCTTGGATGCAGAACAATCCCACACCCACCTTCTGACAGTATATACTATGGGTGCGCTACACACAAAGAATGAATAATTAAAGACGAGAAAAATTGATTAGGTCTTTTTGAATTTAATTTGATTTTAGTGCGCAGCTTGTATAATGCTGCTTGGATGCAGAACAATCACACACGCAACTTGTGGTGTATACTATTGCGGTGCAGTATACAGCAAAAAAATAAAGAACAGCAAAATGTATTTTTATATTGTACTTCTTGGACGGCCCTTGGCTAACACTTCGTGGACCGTAGATGCTGAAAAAAACACACGCAACTTGTGGTGTATAATACTATTGGGGGGGCAGTTACAGTATACAGCAAAAAAGAACAGCAAAATTTGTTTTTAGATTGTATTTCTTTTTTATGGACGGCCCTTGGATAACACTGCTTGGACCGTGGAGGCAGAATAATCACACACTGAACTTGTTCTGCTTCTTCTGACATTATATGGTGTATAGTCTGCACTGCACAAGTTCACAACACTCCTCTGTCTGCACTGCACAGCACCCCTCTGCAGTCTGCACAACACCCTGCTGCACACTAATGTGATTGGAATGATGACTGAGTGATTGATGACAACAAGTACAAGTTTAAGTTAAACACCCCAGTGCCAAACCCCTCTGCAGTCTGCATCCATGCACTGTACACAACACCCCTCTGTCTACTCTGCACAGCACCCCTCTGCACACTAATGACTCTGAGTGATTGATGATGACAAGTTCAAGTTATGTTAAACACCCCAGCGCCAAACCCCTCTGTAGTCTGACTCTGCATGCACTGCACACAACACCCCTCTGTCTGACTGCACTGCACACAACACTCCTCTGTCTGACTCTGCACTGCACAGACAGCACCCTCTGCAGTCTGCACAACACCCAAAGTTAAAGCTTAAAACAGCCCAGTGCACAACGCCCCAGAAGCCCGCCACCACCTTGAACAGCAGAGCTGTGCGCAGCAGGAAGCGTGACTGTGAAATGGGGCAGAATTCTCAGAACGGCGAGCTTTTATAGACTCGGCATCTCACGAGAATCCGACACCAGCTTCCCGCGTTCAGCCGCGCTCGGGCTTCCGAACAAAGCCGGAAACTCCCGAACCGCTCATCTCTAGACAAAAGTAACATGTCGACATGGAAAAGGCCAACATGAGTTTTCTGCTTTTTTTTGTATTGAGTCCCCCAATTAGTGTACTACACCCCCGCACATGGCTTGTTTCGCTCGTCATGCTTTGGGCAAAGTGCACACCTCACCATTTACCGCATTATTAATAATCTCATATTCAATAACATCTTGCAAAAAGAGCTGTTCTTTGCGGTGTGGTTCAGGAGCTGGACTTACTGGGAGGGATCCGTGATGGATCCCACACACAGCACTTTGGAGAGAAGCCCATAATTCTTTAGGGTACCCCCACTGCGGTACCCAGGCATGCGGGTTTAATGCAGTGGCGTAGCTACGTTTTGGGCGCCCCCCCGCCCCGCTAAGCACCCCTACCCCCCCCCCTGCCCCGCCGCCGCCCATGCAAACCCCCCCTCAATCCCCCACAGCCTTACCTATCGCGCTGGTCCCGGCGGCTCCGTTCTTCTGCTGAGGACCACCAGAAAATGGCCGCCCCATACAGCAGACAGTTTCAGAGAACTGTGTGCTATATGGGGGCGGCCATTTTCTGGTGGTCCTCAGCAGAAGAACGGAGCCGCCGGGACCAGCGCGATAGGTAAGGCTGCGGGGGATTGGGGGGGTTAACTATAGCACCGCAGCCCCCGGCGCCCCCACATGCACAGCGCCCCCCCCGCGGTGGCGGGGGGCTGCGGTGCTATAGTTACGCCGCTGGTTTAATGCAAATGAAAATTTGGTAAAACCACAGAAAACAAGGTTTTTACCACATTTTCGTTTTAGTGCATCCCACCCAGAGAACCAAAAGAAGCATGCTTTATATGGGAGCCCTGGCACCCTGGATAAGAGTTGCAGTTCAGACATCTCGGGTTGGATATATTTTATTAATTTCATATAGGGTTTAGTTTTTACACCACAGTCTATCCACCTCCACTTGATATTGACCCTGCACTTCTTCCCCCACATTCCAGCTCCATGCTCTCATAACAAAATGGCCCCTGTCACATGTAGCCACGTTCTGGCTAACTGACTTATATGAGGGCATAGGTGACTACCACCACAAGAAACACACACCTCTATTGAATTATGGTTTTCTCTGCTCCAGTGAATATTCCTGATTGGTTACAGTTCATTCTACCCACGCTCACCCCATAAGTGGGGACTTCCTACATGAGCAGGAAAGGAAGCCTGAATGCCGAAAGATACTTAAACCCTAATCAAATACATGTTAAAGAAAATAAGTTTAAACAAACTGTAGAGACAGACTATAAACCTAAAACAAATACATAGAAAATATTGGGATAGATTCAGTAAAGCAAACAAGCAAGTCATTCTGTGTCTGAAACACACCATTTTACTATGTAAGGGGAACAATTTTATATTGTTTTTGTGCAGGGTAAATACTGGCTGTTTTTGCATGTAGCCCACAAATGTCACACAGGTTTATTTTGCCAACACAATTTTAGCTCTCCATTTCAATACACCCCATCCAAATCTAATGCTGGGTCCTCACTGGGCGATATATCGTTAAACTATATGGCCATTACTGTAAACGACACATAGTGCAAATCGTGAACGACTGCATGTACTTAGCAGGGCTCGTGTGACGTCACTGACCGATATCAATATCGGTCAGTGTGTATGCACTATATTGCTACCGCCGCAGGAATCACCCCGCAGAACTCTCTCTGCACATGTTAGTTCTGCCCCATCTGCAGTGCAGCATGGTTTTGCCCAGTTGCTTCTTTTTATTTTTTGCTTTATTAACAAAGTTGATTCCGGCCCATTATTCATTCCCACAACCCATGAACGTCTCCATTGGAGTTTTCTGCAAACGCTGATAGTGTTAAGGAAGGCAAAGTGACAGATTCCATCAAATTTGGAGTGTCAGTCGGTTAGGTACAAGTAACTGTATGGCGACTCTGAGTTTTACGTTAAGGCCTGTTGTAGTGATTGCTACCCATGTTTTCCATCTGCGCTGTCACTTAAACTGCGCTGTTCTGGGCTAGAGTACGGTTTGGTGGTGCTGAAACGGTTGATAATGAGATTTCCAAATACCAGATGAGTCATCTGTTTGCAATATTTTCTCTTTTCTCTTGGTAAAGTTCCTTGCTTTGTGATCAGTGGAATAACCACATCACCCGCTGCTCTGACGCGTTTTAATGTGGAGCTAGTTCTGCAGAGAGGTAATGAGGCCGTAAATCTGCGTGGGATGTACATGATTTAGGTGAAGCTTATTAAACCAAAGACTACCAGCGGAAGTAAGCTCTCACTCCTGCTTCAGTCTTCTTAACCTGAATATGAGAGTTGTGAGATAGCTGCAGACCAAAGCAATATGTGTGGCCGTCTGCTTTATTTATAGATGTAACTGAAGTTTCTTACATCTCCCATCAAGTGTCATTTCCGAGTGGGACGGAAAACTTGTCCCGTTTTTATAGATTTCTATGCATTTGTATTTGTCCTTTTTCAGGCAGGGTGGAAAAAAATGATCTGCAATATCCAAATGGTGGGGAGTGAAATGGGCCGCTAAAAAAAGACATCCACGCTAGGCTTTCCATGGCTTAATCTCTATATTAAGAGGGATTGGTGTCTCCCTAATCCTTTTAATAGATTCATCACATCTTTTGCCCATAATCGGATTAGCACATTCGGTGTAACAGTATATTGTGAGCCACTTCTTGGAAAAGTCCACTAGACAATTAAAACGTAAGAGGGAAAAAAAAACACGTGGAACTGTGAGGTGATCGAGCGCTTTGCTGGGATACTTGTGTAAGGCAAAAAAGATTTGAAACCGTCTATTCAAAATCATTCTATTAAAGTGCATGCCGATAGAATAATAAAGTAACAATAAAGTGGAATGTTCAGATCGACCACAGACTATGTTTGAACATTTATTTTCAGGGTTCAGTAGAACTGGGGTATTTGTACTATGAATCGCCTGTGCGGAGATCTAGGGCAGGAGGCATGAAGTATGACTTTTTGCGTGCAACACTTCCAGCCAGTCAATGCAACCATAAAGGCATTTATTAGCGCTGCACTATGGAAGGGGATGACAAAGGACTGTTCTCCCGATAAAAAAAAAGTTCTGATAGAAGGGTTTTCTGGTTAAGGACCGGGAGTAATTCTGCTATTGGGTGACGCAAGGAGGGGGGTACTAGGGATGACCTCAGGGGAAACACAAAAAGCAGTGCTCACACACATCTGTAGGGTAACGCAATCTACGTATATTATTGGCCACCACATCTAATGTATCTCATTTCAGAGCTCGGTACATATGAGAAAAGAGGACAAACAGCAGTTTGCCATTACACTCATAATGTTCTAAGATCCAATACTGTTCATATGTGCCCCCGTGGTCAAGCTTAACTCGGTTTTGTGTTTAAACCACTACTCACTCACTTTACCTGAATTATTGGGATGCTAAAGTCTATGGTGTTTTCGCATAACTTGCACAGTGGCCCAAGTGTCACATAGAGCAGGATGCACTAAAGTGGATATGTGGTAAAACTCACGTTTTTGTGGTTTTAACCCCTTTTTTTTTTTTTTTATGCACCTCAGCAGGGAATCTCCAGTTTTTGGGCTTCTTTCGGAAGAATATTATTTGATCACTAAAAAAATTGGTAATTTTGGTAATGAGATGACTTGCAAATTGCATATTGTAAATGTGAATGACATTTGGAGAGATGCACAAGAGAGGCCAGCGTTCGGCATAGTCCGCTGGTGGATAGGCAGTAAGTACCTGTATGAAGGTCGCCCTGATTGTAGGGTTCATAAGCGGGGTAAACCATTCCTCATCAACTTGTACTTACTACAGGTCAAGCTTCCGAGAGGAAATGGTTGTTACTGGGAATGTCCTTGCAGGACGCACTGCTAAGGTGTGCCTTTAGGTTGTGAAGTCATTAAGAATTGGGTGTAACACAACAATGTGCTGGAATGTGAAGGCCCAGCTCCATGTTCAGTATGTGCTGCCTCTGTAGTAACTTCATCAACATTCAATGTTTTATGTGCTTTTAGCTATTGATCCTTCTATACAGCAACATAAGGTTTTGCAGTGATTATAATGGGTAATATGATGACTGTGTCTCTTTTGTTATGCAAAATATTCAACTTTTACTGATTTTTATTTTCCTGCTTGTTGCTGTGATTTTTGTTCCTGTCTCAGTACTACTAAAATCTGTGTTGTATTGGTATTGCTGAAAACTGGTCAGTGCAGTGTTGGTGTAGCTGTGTGATGCCCATCCTATGGTCTATTCATGATAGTGATAAAGAAAACCTGGGAGTTTAAGTGGGGATTTGGAAGATCCACATACTCTTCTGAGGGTGCAGGAGAATAACTGAAAGATTGTGAGTCTCCCGCAACTTCCGGAAGAGTAGGCAATTATGGTAGTTGCCACAGTTCACATCTAAGAAGGTAACTAAGTCATTAGGACGGTGTGAGATGAGCGTGGCAGGAGGGAGCCTTGCTTTAGGGAATGTCGCTCAACAACAAATTAAAATCAAATGGTTGCCATATTTGGTTGCCAAATTATGGGACACCAGTCAGTGAGCAGACCATGGTGGACAGAAGGATAGACTGGTGTTGATGAGTTCTCTTTCTAGCTAAGCACCAAACCCAGCGTTGGCGGTACTAAAATGTCATCCAATTGTGGCACTTCCAAATGATAACAGTAACATAAGACCTAAGTTTTGACCATATTGATACGGTACATATATCTTGCAGTATATAATTGAATTATGTGGCTCCAGCCTAGCCTTTAAATAGGAAAATAGCAACAGATAGTTACATGGGCCCTAACCGTTGCTGCGATTCCTCTGCTCTTCTTTCCAACTTTCATAGACGGCTGCTACAACCTCCTTTCCACCTATCAGTCCCCCTCCCACAGTGCTTACTCCAGGTACATGCAGAACAATATATACAGGCTTCTTTCCTAAAATAAAAATGTGATTTATCTTCCTGAAGCAATGTACTGACCATGAGTTTGTGCCCTCAGACCACATTTTCCTAATGGTGTTCTCATTCAAACACAATTTATTTGGTTTTGAAATCCATGCAGAGCTTCATTCCAGTTCACTGCTATGAGAATCACAGTGTTGTCAGGCTGGCAATAATTCCACACTGGGTCAGAAGTTTATATAAACTGGTATCTAATCCACTGAAAACACGATCGCTATCTGCATACCACAAACCAAATATGTGTGCCCAGTTTCTAGCGGCTCCCCGTGCAGTTTGTGGTCAGCCAACACCCGAATCTGCGGCTGGATTTTTGCTATAAGCCTTATTGTATATTTGAGCAGTGTTTAATGGAAGCCACAAGATTCACGCGTTTCCTGATAATTCATTACTGCCGAAGCCTGAGCAGTGGGGCACACATCTGTTTTACAATTTAGAAACATGTACTAGAGTAAAGTAGCCTTTTTTTTATTTATTTTTTGCAACAAAAAAGATATATATTTTATATAAAGCAAGTTTGTACAGCAACAATGTGTTCTATTCACTGTTTTACCTCTGTTCCTGCTATGTATGTGTCTTTTTTCTGCTGACCCAATAAAAATTTAATATTCAAAAAAAAAACAATGTGTTCTACTACTGTACTGTATTTAATGACTGTGTTGGAGTACAGTAGCTGTGTGCGGTGGAAGCACGGGCAATGAGTTGTACGGTCACTGAACTTAATAATGGATGAGGCTTTGTTGATGGAGATGGCAGGTGTTTAAACAATTGTAAATAACCATACGTTTGTTCTTTCAATTCGTGTTAAAAGATTAACACTTTAGGGTGTATTCAATGCTTTCTGCGAGCTGTGACAGCAAGCAAGCTGTCACAGCTCGCAAGGTCAGTATTCAACTGACCCCCTGCACATACTGTTTCCCCCCTCGCTAGGTTTTTGGAGCGAGGGGGAAATGGCGTATGCGGCTGCTAAAACAGCGAGGCTCGGGCAGGGGCGAATTTAGGGGCCATGCTGCCCCTAGGCACAACATTTTTGTGTCCCCCCCTCCCCCTATTTTAATGTAATCATATATGTATATACAATGTTATTTATATATTTCATAAAAATTTAACTGTAGCCCACCTTAATATTTTTTTAAGCACTCTGGACTGCTCACTGTACAGAGGGAGGCAGTTATTAGTACAGTGATTAGCACAGTGTCTCCGTCAGTCTCTCTGGCTCACACACTGTGACTGACTGAGCGCAGGGAGGATCTGCGCGCCGCTCAGCTCAGCTGTTGGATACACAGCAGCCAATAGACTGTGTGTGTGTGTAGAGTAGCCAATGAGCGGGAGCCGGCAGCAATGAGCCTGAGCCATTTCCGGACGCGCAGGGGGACCGTTGGACCTAGCCACTAAGCGGTGATGTAATGTGCATGGCAGAGTGGGTGGGCAGTGGCAGGTGACGAGCGGCGCTGCCGCCGACATATGATAATTCATGTCTGCGGCGGCGGCGCTCGTCACTCACCGCTGCTTACTCGCTGTGCCATTTAACAGAATGTCAGCCTGCCTGCCGCCCTTAATTGGTGCCGCCCTGAGGCCGGTGCCTCACGGGCCTAGGCACAAATCCGGCCCTGGGCTCGGGGCTAAATGCAGTGGGCTCCCAGCATTAGCCGCGAGACTCGCTGTTTGGGGGAATCCTCTGATGCGTTGAATAGGATGAGTGGCTGGCGCGGGGGGGGGGTAAAACACTTGTTTTCGGTGATCCCCGCCGTTTAACACCCTCGCTGGCCGCATTGAATACACCCCTTTTATATGCAGCAGACCAGCCTCATGGCAGATTAGACTATGCTCAGGATTTAATGAGTAAAACTAAAAAAAAATATTTTTAAACTTTTGACTATTGCTGTGATTATCTGTGTGTGGGTGAATACTAAAGCTGGGTACACACTGGGTGATATATTGTTAACGATATGCACAATACCGATATAGTTAACTATACATTGAGAACATGGACCAGTGTGTGTCTCAGTATCTATGAACACTTCCGCACATCGATAGCTGCTCCCCCTATTAAGCTCAATCTGACAATATGGTCAGCGACTGCATGTTGGGAGCGGGTGATGTCACTGACTGATATCAGGAACGATATTGGTCACAGTGTATGCACTATATCGCTCTCCCGTGGCACCACCGATTCTTGCCGGAATTGGCATTAAAAGTGGTCAAATCGCTGTAGAATCGCCCTAGTGTATGGACACCTTTAATTTTGATTAGTTCATCCACCTGCAAACTGCAGGCATCCCTTCCATCACAAATGGATCTGCTTGTTTGAAAGTACTGTTGGAAATAAAACACCAATCTGGATCAGAATGAAATACAAGTAATCTTGGAGTATTGGATAAATGTATAAACAATTACTGAGCATAAAAATAGGTATCAACATGTAGAACTACTAAGAAGACTAATTAATCTTACGGTATATCACTTCTTGCACTGCTCGCTGGTTCACGTGTGCGCGGTTCAATGATTATCTTCACACACTGTTAAGAATGTTCCACTTGAAAACTTAAAAATGCCCACCCTTGAAAGTCTCCTTTATAATACGTTTTCAGTATAATGCTAGCTTGTTCTTTAAGTTCACAACTGGGCATCTGTCCAGATTCATTTATAGCAGTCAGACGGAAATCATCAGATTACTGTATATTAGAAAACCATTTACCCTTCTTGCAGACATTTATAGGAAAGTGTAAGTTACCAAGGAGTTGCTTGATCCTTGACAGCCACTTTTGCTGGCATTACTGCAGGTGTTTCTAACCTGTAACTTCACATTGCACCATGACCTCAGTCTACAAGTCAGACACTAGGAAAGAGCAGGCCTTATGGTGCCTATGCCCTCTCCAGTAATGTTCCCATGGATTCATTCCATAAGTAGAGCATGTTCCCTCCACTGTATTCAGGACACTGATCAGGGAACAATGTAGCAGGTGAAGGAACGGGCAGCTGTGCCCTGTGTCATGGACCCTCAATACGGCCCATGGCCTAATTTAGTAAGAGTTGTAGTTTTGTGAATAAAACTACAAATCCTGGCGGCAGCATGCGGATGGGTATCCAGCATCGGGCAAGGCTGCCCTGCATGCCGGGTCCTTCCCGAGGTGATTTGAAATTCAAAAAATTGCTTTGCTAAACATCAGATGGCTTGCATGCTATGGGTAGCCACCTGGCTGTGAAGCCAATTGCTGGGCTACCATCTTGTGGCCCGCAGCTGCATTAAACATTGCGCTGGTCCTCCCTGCAAATGGTCCAGACATAGGTCAGGAACAAGCCCCCGCAACACAATGTAGGCACCCCCCACAGTGCCGCACTGTCTGACTGTGGTTGCATTTTTTCAGAATACGACAACAGTTTGCGGACTCGCGTAAATTAACCAAAAATGCAGACTAACGATGTTTGTTCATTTACAGCTGAATTAGGCCCCTAGCTTTTTCTGTAAATCATTATTTCTTTAATGCAAGAATTTTATTATTATAGTTTCCCACTTTAATACCCATGATACTGAGATTTTTTAATGCATGAATAACAATTTTCAGGTTACTTGATTTAAATGTTTTTACGGTATATTCATATAGTGTATAGTTTAATGATTGTTTTATTTATTTTTTGTCTTTTTCTTTGTCAGCAAGTTACGGGTAGAAGTTTCGGTGAAAAAGACTTTCGGGCGGGATTGGAGAATGGAATTCTTCTCTGCGAGTGAGTAGCATTTCTTTCTTTCTTTCATTGTCGAATTAAAAATAAATAAATGTTTCTGTAGCGGAGATGAAGACCAGACAGTCTGCTAAGCTTCTGTGACAGAAACCATGTGCGCCAGCTCTGACTTGTATATGTAAGGATGCCGGGCATCTCCAGACAGCTTTTATTTAATATTCATAGCAAGATGCTGATAATAATAACTAATTACATAAATTATTTGTATATAGTCATTTATATGGGAAGTGGAAATAATTTCAGATGATAATTAGATTATTATTTTATTTATGTAGCGGTCTTTCTCCGTCAAGGCACTTTCCAGACTTTAAAAACAATGCACAGAATACAGATCGAAGTACTGTAATACAATAATAGACAAGCCATAAAAAAAAAACAGGGCTGTGTATTTCAGCCTCATAAGGTATCAGGTGAGGCAGCCATCTTGGACGCACTGCTTAGGATTGCCCTGAGTGCATTAGGTTACCCCTAGAGGAGATGACACAAAATGGGATGATTACAGTGTCCTAATGCTCAGAGTAGGGTCCCAACTAAATTGTCAGGTTCATGTATTGTTCATCCCAACCATAAGCGTTCCAGCTGACTCAGCCATATTGGGTACACTACAAATATTACACTGTGGGAGGTGAGCCATATAAAGACCCAATGCAAATGTGGAAAAACATGTGTAGTAGTATGATATAACCTAGAACCTGTACATCCAGCTCGCGGAGGAACCATCCAAAGACCATAGGATGCTCGTTATGCTCCCTGCTACTGCTCAGTGCTCACCTTGAGGGGTAGGCCCAGGTGCAATCCTGATGTTTCAGCTGGAGGGGTAGTAGACCTGGTCCTGGTATTCTCTTTCAGAAAACCTTAGGGATATTTCACACGCTCCGGCTCCTGCCGGGCAGCGAAACCCCGCACGGCCAGGAAGCCGTGCCGCACACAGCAGTTTACAATGGTAGGGATGGCCACAGCCCGGCCCGTCCCTTCCAGTGGTGGGATCCGGCTGCAACTGGCCGTCCCGTGTGAATGGACACAATAGTGTCCATTAACAATTACTGTGTGCGGCACGGCTTTTGGCCGTGCGAGGTTTCGCCAACCGGTAGGAGCCGGAGCGTGTGAAATAGCCCTTAGAAACATCTATGTTTATAGATGGCAAACCCGTATATTTGCTTGTACCACAACCCTTCTCTGTAACACAGCACTGCTGGATTGTTTGTCTTCTCTGCACCTTAGTGAGTCACACAGATCTGTTACTGGGTGCAAATAGGGAGTTTCTATGTTGAGCGCTTTCGGTGCAAATCAGGAATTCGTGCCTACGGTGAGGGGAAGTCTGTGTCTGATGGATCTCCTGCACCAAGCATGGACCTGTTGCATGTGCAGGGACTAATAATGACATGTTCGGTGTTAAAGCACAGGTTTCTGCTTGCACGCACACAATCTCCCACATTAGTTTTTGGATACTGGCATTAGCATAAGGTAGAAATCAGGCTGCCAGGGCCACCCGCTGCTACAACCATGTGACTAAGGCCTTAGGCCACTGGCTGCTATATTGGTCTGGGGTTGAGATCATTTGGTCTACAGCATGATGGTGGACAGTCATTAGGTCGACATGGGAAAATGTCGACATGGTTCTAGGTCGAAAAGTAATTTGTTCGACAGGTCATTATTTCGACAGTGTCTAGGTCGACATTCAAAAGGTCGACATGGGGTTTTTCACTGTGTTTTGACCTTAATGTCAACACAGTCAACATGGACACAGGTTAAAGTGCACCGCATCCCATCACATCACTCGCTGCGCTCGCAATGCTTCGGGCACTGTGCATTGCAACGCTCGGCACACTATTTTATTCTCCCGCCACGCCCTAGTGGATGGTAGGGCATGAAATACCGTCTGTCGGTTCAAGAAACAGTGAAAAAACCCCATGTCGACCTTTTGACTGTCGACTTAGACACTGTCGAACTAATGACCTGTCGAACTAATGACCTTTCAACCTAGAATCATGTCGACCTAGATCCATATCGACCTACATAGATCCATGTCGACCTAATGGTGTCGACCTAATGACTGTCGACCATCATGCGCTAGACCAAATGACCGCATCCCAGTAAGATGATAGAATAGGGCAGCCGGCCCTGCTATTTTTGTACCCTGAGGCCCAGGCCATTATGACTTTACACACAAGACATTCTTTTAAACTGAATATAGCCATTTCTTTAAATGTAAATTATAATGCATTATAATCAATCGGGAGTAGTAATTTTCATCACAAAGTGACTATAAGCACAGGTTGAAGACCCTCTGAAATGTAATAGCTTTTGTAGTTTGCATGAATGATCATACACAGTTGTTGCCAGTTATTACAGAAGGTTGTTGAGACAGAATTCCACTCACATATCTTCTATTCCAGTGTAAAAGACCAGCTGCTTATGACAACTTAGCCATATGGGACAAGTTGTGGGGTCTTTGATGTATCAGTGGTTTGGTTGCATTGATTCATGTTTTCTTTTTTTGCAATATGTTTAAACAGCAGCTCTGCAAACAGACTAGGGATCAAACAATGTGCCACTTGAAACTAATAATGTGCTCAAGAAATCTGAGTGGGACAAGGTTTTCTGTAGGAAGGAATTGATGGGGGGGGGGGGGGGACTCTTTTCTGATGGTCTTATATGATTTATTTACTGTGATGTTTTATTCCTGAATGTCATAACACATTTCTGAATACTGACAGAGCGCTTAGTAAATGCTGAAATATGTTCTTTTTGTCTTCAGTGAGTGACAGATTGTGATAGTAAATGTTTACAAATACAGGGAATTTCAATTTAAAGAGCACCCTCTGTTGGAGTGTGGCAACAGCTATAGGCTGAGGGATTTCAGAGACTGCACTGGAGGAACAGTAGGTGGCGCTGTTTGAGAAATTACAGTGTACTCAGTTTCTACAATAGAGTGCACCCATTTTACATTACCTGCACAGTAACAGAAAAGTTCACAATCTGCCAGGTAGGGGTAATAAAAATTAGACAAGTATGGTCTAACATTATTTCATTATAAAAAAAAAAAAAAAAAAAATATTTATATATATGGTGATTCAACGCACCCTACGGGCGCTCTCCACACCGGCGTAAGGGGCTGCGCCCCCTTAATTTGTGAACATTTGTATTGTGAGAACTATGGTTAGAATTGTATGAATCACAGGGAGGGGGGGGTGGAGGGGTGGGGCGCTCACCTACACCATGTTGGATGGTGGGCGTGTACTGTAGCCCTGGCTGGATGGGTGAGGTGATGTCAAGGGGGTGGTGGTTTGTATAGCACTGGTCTTTTCCCTAGGGGGGGGCGAGTTTGTGTATAACGCTGGGTGGGAACGTTATTCACACAGGGGATGAGTGACAGATCTGGCTAAATATATAAGATATATATATATATATATATATATATATATATATATATATATATATAGACTTCTGTGGGGTAATGACGCGGCACTCCAAACTTGTAAATTTCCAATTTCTTTATTGAGACAAACAGCAACGTTTCAATGCAGGTGCATTTTCATCAGGCTCCTGATGAAAATCCACCTGCATTGAAACGTTGCTGTTTGTCTCAATAAAGAAATTGGAAATTTACAAGTTTGGAGTGCCGCGTCATTACCCCACAGAAGTCTACATTAAAAGGACGAAGGCAACCAACCAGCAGTTTATTTGGAGGTCGTGCCCGGCCAAACATACAAGTCTATATATATATATATATATATATATATATATATATATATATATATATATATATATATATATATATATATATATATATATATACTCGGCGTTGCGGCCTGGCACTCTCCCAAAACTGTACTGCCCCGGTGCCCTCTGGAAGACATTCAGGATGATCAAGTACTTTAAAGCAAACTGCGGCACTCCAGGGTCTTGTAATAGGTATCAAAACCGCATTTATTAGACAAAATGCAAAGATCCGACGTTTCGGGGATCAAGTCCCCGTTTCCAAGGTGTGGTGAGACCACTTGATCCCCGAAACGTCCGATCTTTGCATTTTGTCTAATAAATGCGGTTTTGATACCTATTACAAGACCCTGGAGTGCCGCAGTTTGCTTTAAAGTACTTGATCATCATATATATATATATATATATATATATATATATATATATATATATATATATATATACTAGATTGCTTAATGACTCTATGATACGATTTAATGCAGCTAATCGCACTGTTCATCATAATCTGTCTAGAAGTGAACAACAGGCCCTTAAATCACTGAGTGGTGATGAGAGTATCACTATCCGCCCCGCCGATAAGGGGGGCGGTATAGTGATACAAGATATAGGGACATATCGTTCTGAGTTATATCGTCAATTATCTGACAGCAATGTATATTGTAAATTAGACAGTGACCCTACTAAACATTTTCAGAGGGAATTGTTTGAACTTATTGATGGTGCTGTGCTTCAGGGATTATTGGATAAAAAATGTGCGGAGGCTCTTAAAGTCAAAGATCCTGTAATTCCTGTCCTGTACTCATTACCAAAAATTCATAAAAATAGTGACAACCCCCCTGGCAGACCTATCATCTCTGCCAGGGGGAGTTTATACCAGCCGGTGTCACAATTACTTGATATGCTTATCCAGCCTTTTATTACTGTACAGCCCCACTTTCTCAAAGATACGACTAGTTTTTTGAATGTGATTGCTGCTATGGATGATTTACAGGAACACACCATTATGTGTGTAATGGACGTGTCAAGTTTATACACGTCCATTCCCCACATTCAAGGGCTCTCAGCCATGAGTGAATTTCTCGGTGATTTGGCTAATTTTGAATTTAACATTCCTTTGTATTTGGACTTATTGCGCTTGGTTCTCACCAAGAACTATTTTTTATTTGATGGGTCTATGTATCTGCAGACGTCCGGGTGTGCAATGGGGGCGGCGGTCGCTCCGGCATATGCCAATGTGTTTATGTTTAATTTTGAAAAAGAACTCATTTTTGGACACCGCTTTGGCCAGCACATCCGGGCGTTCTGCAGATACATAGATGACCTGTTTATGTTTTGGAACGGTGGGGAGGAACTGTTTATTACCATGATGGAAGAAATTAATGCAGCGGACACGCCCATCAAATTCACGTATAAAACCAGTAAAACCATGATAGAATTTCTGGACGTGTCTGTTTATTTAAATAATGGTAATATCGAAACTTCGGTATTTAGAAAACCGACCGATAGGAATACACTCCTTCTTGCAAGCAGTCATCACCCCCCGCCGCTTAAAAACGGTTTACCGTATTCGCAGATGGTACGCGCCAGGCGTATTTGTAGTGATCCATCCAAAATTGAGGAGGAATTGGATCTTATCATTGAGAAATTTCATGTCAGGGGCTATGCATTGGATAGATTACTTCTGTCCAAACAAAGAGCCCTCAAACTAAATAGAACAGATTTATTGAAACCTGCTGTCAAAAAAATGGATAAAGTGTTTCCGTTTATCTCTAAATTTGATTCTTCCAGTATGGTAGTCCCTATTGCTAGCAGAGCCTTATGGTCAATTGTGGCTACTGATAAGAGTCTACCTGCCTTTAAAAATATACGTCCTTTAACATGTTACACACGTGGACGCAACCTTAGGGACATACTGGTACACTCCGATGTTACAGGCTTTAATTCGGAGGTACGTTCTAAAACAGTATATAAAAAGCCCGGTTGCTATAAATGCCCCCGATGTGCCACTTGTAAATTTTTGATTGCTACAGATCGCTTTACACATCCACATACTGCTAAAATCTATCGCATGAGGCATGTTCTCACTTGCGATACACAGTTCGTTATCTATGCAATTATATGTCCATGCAACTTATTTTACATTGGCATGACTTCAAGAAAGTTTAAAGAAAGGATGGCATTACATAGGTCGTCAATTAAGGCAGCATTGGCTGGTAAAAAGGCAGACCAACCTGTGGCAATTCATTTCAGAGACAAGGGTCATCAATTGGAATCGCTGCGGTACCTGATTATAGACCATGTACCTCCATCTAACCGTGGTGGTGATAGAGTTAAACGTTTATTAAAATTGGAGGCTTCATGGATCTATAGATTAGATACCGTAGCGCCCAATGGTCTGAATGAACGTATTGTTTGGAGTTCATTTATGTAAACAATCATCCTTTTATGTGATTTTGCTCTGATGATTACATGTTTATGAGTATCGATTATGTATGATGTAATTGCCTTTATTGCCCATTTGGCATTATACATTGTATCTTTTCTTATCCTTATTCCCTATATATGTGCTTTTTTATATTTTTGTATATGTTTGTCCAGCTGCCCAGATGGGGGTGGAGAGGCGGGGTGACTAACTCTGGGGGTGAGAGCTCCGGGTGGTTATCCTCTCTCTCCTCCGTCATGTGGTGTCATGTCTGTACAATAGATTGATATGACATGGTTCTGTGTGGGGACATCGGGAGATTGCACCATGTGTGTGAGACATGGTGTTCTGACTCCGATGTCTCACATCCAGACCATCCTTTTTGATATTGCATGTATTGTCTTTGTTTATTATCTTATGTATTTGTTCTGGGTGTGCCGATCCTCTGGTCCAATCTCCCACCCCTGACCCGTCACTCTGGTTCCCCACACGGTAGAGTTTCCATGACTACACTGACGCCAGTGAGAGAGGCGGTCAGGTGGTACATGTGACGTCCGTGTGGAGGTGTGCCAGGAGGCGGATAAGTACTCCACGACTACTAACGCATCAAGCGGCAGGTTTCTATGGTGATGAGTGAAGCGTGTGTGAGACGCTGACGTCATCGGAGTGGGACCCTGCACGCAGGTGTGTGTTGTGAGTCTGGAGGCTGGGAGAGGAGATTGGCGCCAACGGGGGAGGTACTTAAGGTATGTTGTGTACACTGTTCAAATTGTCTGTACTGCCTCTTGAGAAAGGGGGAAACCCCGAAACGAGCCGTTGGGGCGCTACTAATAAATACTTCACCATTTGAAGATATTGCTGCAGTGACGTGTCTGTTTTCCGGTGTCCGGTGGGAGCTGGGAAACTTCTTGGTTATATATATATATATATATATATATATATATATATATATGTATTTGTCTGTTGTTTTGATAGGTCATAAATTAATCTCTTAATTTATAGGACCTACTTAAGCCATTCTTAAGACCACAATGTTAATTAAAAAATAATTAACTTTTATGTTTCCATTGTTTGACTAGTGGGAATGGAGAGTATATGGCTGTTGTAGAATGGAGTGGCTTTTAATTTTTACTTGCATGTGAAAAGCTGTTTGGAATTGACTTATAATGAATGCAGTTTTTTGTTTTTTTAAATGTAGAAACAGTTAGAATTTTTTTTTTATTCAGTGCATTATGGGAAGAGAGAGACACAAACATCATATTTATATATTTTTTTTCTCCCAAAAATGTGCTTAATGTTTCCCCCTCACTCATGTCTCCCCTTATTTATCAGCCATATAGGAGGTTTCTGAATATATTTGGTGGAAAGTATAAAAATGATGCATTTAGCTCTTGCCAAGTGCATTATATGTTGTTTGATCTCGATTTCATGTTATGTATGTAAAAGGCTGCCCATTGTTTACGGTTCTACCATGCTGGGATTAGTAGCTAAATAGCAGCTGCGGAGCTGTATGCGGTCTGTGATATAGGGGTCCTGCTTTATGTAATCTGTAATCTCTTGTCAGCCTTTCCTCCAAACGGCTGATTTGCTGGCAGTGTGGGTGGCTTCCTGTCTTTTATTATATGTCTTTTTTTCATGTGGGTAAACGATTTCTTATTGTAATAGCTGTAATTTTAGTGTAATTAGTGCAAGTAATTAGAGACTATATTGCTCTCCCCCCCCCCCAAAGTAAAATAAGATGATGAATTGAGCAGGTCTGGAGCAGGCTTCTGGCTACATAATAGGGACGGAAGTCCCGAGCTTTTATGCTCGTGTCTTTACATTGTGGTTTAATTAGGCCCTAGTGGTATTTAGTATAGCGCTAGGAAATACAGTAATGCATGTTTAGCTTCTATATTGGTTACCGCCTGTTTAGAGGATTAGACAACATGGCTGACCTCATTCTGAAATCTTTACATGCTGGTGGTAAGGCAGACGGACCAAAGCCATGGTACATTACCACCTGTTTTATAATAAAACCAGTACTATTGAAAAAGATGAATAAGGACCATGTATTAATAATTGCAAAAGTGTTGTAATCAGTCTGCATCGTGACAGACTCCTTTTTACCTTCACTATCTCCGCAATCAAATCAAATTATTTGGAAGGAACATATGTTGCGAGGACTGCTATCCCTTCAGTATACATCCTGGTTGCATTGGAGGAGTCTCTGAAAGACTCTGGGCGAGATTCTCTGTCACTCGCGGCGAATCTTTATATTTACCGCTACTTGTTCGTCACTTTATCGCGTCTTTACTTCTTCCTTCTTCTCCATATTCTCTATAAATGATTGCGGTAACTGATATGTGTGCGATCACCGAAAAAAAAAAAAAAAACACAGCAAAGTTCACTTTTTGGTAACAAATTTTACCTCAGAACAATTGCCGTGTTGTCTAAGGAGGAATGTGCATCTTAATATGGTTAAAAAAATTAGACATAAACCCCACAAGTGTAACTCACACCATTTTTAACTTATTAAAACATACAGCTTCACCAATCATTCAAGTAATTTACAAAACCAACAATAAAAAATACAATAGTACTTTATTAAAACAATAAAATTACTGTGTCATACATTTAAAAACAACTAACAAATGCAACGACAATAAATTACATACATTTAAAACCTCATCGCCATACCTTTGTGGCGAATAAAACACCCGCTGTATTTATCGCAGCGGGGCATAGAGAATATGCACAGCGCGGCTCCCCAATGTTAACTTATGGGGAGGCGCGCGCATAGAGAAAAAAAAAATGCGGAAGTGAGGGACGCGCCGAGACGCCGAAGCCGGATAGAGAATACCCGGTGCACGCAGCGAGGAGAAATCTGGACCCTGGCCGCGGCGGTAAGTGATAGAGAATCCCGCCCTCTGACCCTGCGCATGTGCATACTGTCAGTAACTGGTGCTGGATAGAGGCTGCAGGAGAGCTATCAGGAGATCCCTTTCCTGGAAGTATGCCACCATAGAGTGGTTATTAGAATCTGAGCGTGGAGATCACCAACCTGGCTAAACACTGCTTCTGATTTTTGGTTCGGTACATAGGTGTGAAACCGTAGCACCCATTGAGGCGACTGTGGTCTGCAGTGCTAAAAAGTATTTTTCCGGACATTTCTGTGAAATCTCATGCACTTGGCTCTTAGTGGATAGTGGAGATATATAATATTATGCAGAAACTAGACATTTGCTGAAATATACAGACTTTATAAATTCCCCCCGGTCCGGATTAAGGTCTGTGGGGGCCCTGGACAACAAAAATTGTGGGGGCCCTCTCCTCTAACCCCCTCTCCCCCCCACAGCACTCACCAGAGTAGTTATTCTCGCTGCCCATCAGAGTCGAAGCTGCTGCACGGGCACGGCCTCTTCATGGCGCCTGGGACACGGGGTGATCTGGCTGGAAGAGCGGGGTAGGTCCCCCACAGAGACAGTGTGACAAGAGAGTGTGACAAGAGAGCAGGGCAGCGGGGAGATGCGGGGCTGGCAGGTGAGTGGGAGAACACGGCATCTATCCCCCAGCACTGCTGCAATGCTTCCCACACTGCGGTGGATGGGCAGTGACGGGGTCCCTGTGGCTGATGGGGACTAGTTCAGGGACCCCGACGCTGACTGCCCAGCTGCCGCAGGGACCCCGTGCTCGCTCCATGCTGCCCAGTCCCCAGGGATGCATTGCCCGGACCTCGTTGCCTGCCACCCACCCACCACCCACCTGGAGTATGGGGGCCCCTAGTCGCACCTTGGTAGATCCTCCACTGAAATTCCCCCAAGTACTCATTAGGAATTTTACTGTACTCTCTTGGAGTCTTGAGAGCTGATGTAGCCAGACATTTTTTTGATAAACAGATCACCATGAAAAGCAACAGCCTTTTTTGACTGTCTTGGTGTGGGACAGGCAGAGCTGTATGTTAGGGTCATTGGTGTAATGGACACAGCAGGCAATGGCAAAATGTTTAATCCCATTTTATACAATACAAATGCAATACACCGATATGAGTGAGACTGAAGCACGCTTGGTATAGGGCACAATCCTTGCTTTAATGGGCAACTAGCCAGCACCATATTTCTGAGATAATTCCAACTAAACTGGTCATTGCTTTGGTGGGTTGTCCCCTGTGGCCAAGGTTCCACTCAGGATAAGATAGCTTAGCATTAGTATTGACAAAAAAGCCAAGATCCCTTTGTCATCTGAAAGGCAAGATTCTACTGTCTTATTGTGAGATTATTCCCGTACACACTGCCCTGTGTGCATGGGGATTTAGTCCTATGGCAGCTTGCCTTGTTGGACAGCCAGTACGGTTTACAGTCCTCCTCAAAAGACTGGGAGGGGGACCGCTCTGCTTTCTTGAGGGACATTTCTAGTTCAGGCATTCCTGTAAAAACATCAAAAAGTATTGATACCTTAAAAAAATAGAATGCCAACCAAAATATAGGACATTGAGAAACACCCAGTGGCTTCTCTGGTCTATGCTGATAATCTGATTTAAAATTGGCTGCAATGTTACAAACAAAAAATGAATGAATGTATGAAAGAAGATTGGTTAGACAGCATTGTATATGGTTCATATTAACCTAAATCTAAGCATTCTGCTCCTCTCAACTAGATAGAATATTTATTCACTCGGGCAGCAGATGTAAATACGGTCCTTTATGTTTAGTTTCTAGCGTTGGAATACACATTACCAGTATTGCATTTAAACAGCCTGCTAAAAATGACCACAGCGCCTTAATCGCACGGAACGGTTCACTTTATAGATTTCAGGAAATGGGTGATCATGTGATCAGTGGAGTGTAAAGGAAAAGACGCTGGGTAACACATCATAAAGTGGCTTTTAACATTACGTAGAGCGGATTTTGGGAAAATAAAACCCCAGCTTTGAATAAAACTAAAAAAAGTAATTTTGAAAGATCTATTGGTTATTTTTTATGATCTGCAGTAACAGACTGTACACCGCTTTACAGCAGTAAAGTTGATGGGCAGTGAACCTGCTTGAAATGATTATGAATTTCTGAGTATTACGAAATAACCCTGGGAAATTACACTTGGAAAAGCTGACCCTTTGTACCGCACCAGCTCCTGTCTGGCCAAAAGGGGGAAACAATGAAGTTTTAATGTGTATTCACTAAAGTAGAACCAGATCATAACCTAGAACCTGGACAGGGGAGCTACGCAAGCATTACAGCCAAAGCCAAACCCGTGCTGCCATGTTCCCGTGAGGACATGAGAAAATTAATAGATTGTTGATGACGTATATGGATTAATTAATATTTTTAATTAACTCACTACACATGCATGTTACACATACGTGCAACATCTCATCACTCAACTATGCCGCTGTAAACTGTAGCAAACCGTAATGCTGTCGTAGCATGATACTCTTCCCATCCCCTTGTTACATAGCTATTCTACACTGGAGACAGTAGGAATGCTGCATTCTGTGGGGAAATGCTAAGCCTGCCTGTGTTCGCTATGCATCTACCACATTTATATTAAACCCTTGAGTGCCAAGTGAATTTGTCAAAAATAGGTGTGAAAATTGCCAAGCAAACATTTTTATTCATCGTACACTTTTTTTTTTTACACAAAAAATTTTTATTTGAATTTATTTAACAAATGTGAGCGGCACTGGCATTTTTAGCAGATATTTCGAGCATCTCTCACAGAGATGATTAAGTGCACTGGTTCCTATTTATACCAGATAAAATAGGTAGGTGGAAACCCACCAACCAACCAATAAAAAAAAAAAAAAATCCATGTAGTAACTCATTTAATGTAGTGTGAAATTAAATATATAATATAACGTCACGTTCAACATACAGTCCTTAAGTAGCCTCTATATAACTTTGTATTCCTCTATATGGCCTCATGTGAATCCCATAGCCCAGGATTCTATGAGCTGCTATTCCGAACCTGATGCTAATGCTGATCGGGGAATGGACCTTGGCTAAGTGCACTCTATATAGTGAAGAACCAATTACAAAAACTTCAACTGATTTCCAATACAAGAAAATTTTTTCTTCCTGTTGCTTAACCTTGACCTGTCTCTGATGGGCTAAAGAGGAATCACCTGATCCAGGCAAAATGGCGGTGCCCAGTACTGGAGCCATCGGGAACTAGGCCCTGCTGCACTGCGGATATCGGACACTACCTGCGACTAAATCAGCATACCTCTCAGACTAAAAAACACCCCGCTGGTCGACTAAGCAGATGGGAGCGCAAACATCTAAGAATTACACCGGCTGTGCCGACCAGAATAGCGCCAGATCATGGCCACAGCAACGATGCAATAATACAATTGATGCAAAAAAAAGTTGACAAAAACAAGTTATGAAAAATAATATGTAAGGGTCCCATTTTTTTATAGAAAATACTGTTTTTTTTTTTTTTTTTACATTCCTTCGATGTAAATCGGTTTTACATCTGTATAAGCTTTTAAAAACAAATTTATTTATTTTTTAAATAGAGAATCCGCTACCTAAAATATGTGTGACTATTGATTTAAGGTCAGCATTATCCAGGATATCTAAACAAGCATTCTTCCTACAGTATTTTTATTTAAATTTAGTTAGATTTTAGCTTTGTCACCCAGAGCCCTGTTTGATTTGAGTGTTAATCTTATATTTCCTTTTAGCTCAGTTGATCAACATAAAAGTCAATTCTTGCTTTCATAAATGCAAATATTTACAGAAGGAACGCTGTACTTAAGCCTGATATTTAACATGTTGAATATCCCCTACGCCATTGATGTCTGTGGATTGGACCGCCAAACATAGGCATAACTGTGAATCGTGGCTAGAAATGTATGGTCTGCATTACACAAAATGGTACTTGTTTCCTAGCACGGCGCCCGTCGTGTCCCATCGCATACCATTACTAATGGTATGCGATGGGACCCGATCCGACCCGATATTCGGGTTTTAAGAGCTTATTATACAATTTTAAAATCGTGTCGCATCGCATGCCATTACAATGGCATGTGATGCAATGTGACGCAATTACACCCGATTTCACATTGTACAGCCACCCAGATGGCTGATTACAATGATAAATGCGCCCGCACACCCGATTTTTAATTGTAGACCCACCCTGATGGGTAATTATTATGTCAAATGTCCCCCATTGTTAACGCCACCCCACTATCAACGCCAACCCGAAGCGTGGCGAGCGCAGTGGTACGCATCCTCCAACTTTTTCATAACCCCACTATCCACGTCGGCGTGGATTTGATTTTAGATAGTGTGGCGAGCCACCGAGCCCGAAGAGTGGCGAGAGGACGTGGAATACATGTGAAGTAATCCGCGTTCCCTCGCTGCGTTCGCCACGCTTCAGTCTCGGTGGCTCTATATAATATCACCTCCACGCCGACGTGGATAGTGGGGGTGTGAAAAGGTCGGAGGACGCGTACCGCCGCCCCTCGCGGGCTCGATGCGCTTGCCACGCTTTGGGTTGGCGCTGATAGTGGGGTGGCCTTAACAATAGGGGGGCATTTGACATAGTAATTACCCATCAGGGTGGGTGTACAATTAAAAATCGGGTCTGGGGGTGCATTTAACCCCTTCATGACAGAGCCAGTTTTTGCCTTCCTGACAGAGCCCTTTTTTTCAAATCTGGCATGTATCACTTAAGTGGGGATAACTTTTTTTTGCTTTTACTTATCCCAGTGATTTTGAGATTGTTTTCTCGTGACACATTGTACTTCAAGTTAGTGGTAAATTTTCGTCGATACAGTCTGTGTTTTTTTGTGAAAAATACCAAAATGTCGTAAAAAAATGGAAAATTTTGCGATTTGCAAAATGTTACATTTTCTGCTTGTGAGACAAATAATCTTACCACTCAAAATAGTGAATAACTAACATAGACCATATGTCTACTTTATGTTGCCATCATTATTTCAACCTCATTTTCATTTTTTTGGACACTAGGAGGCTTAAAATATGAATAGCAAATTCTCAAATTTTCAAGAAAATTTCAAACTCTGATTTTTTTAGGGACCAGGTCAGTTATGATGTGACTTTGAGTGACTTGTATGTGAGACACCCCCATAAATGATGCCATTTCAAAAACTGCACCCCTCACAGTATTCAAAACAGCATTTTGGAAGTTTGTTAACCCTTTAGGAGTTTCACAGGAATTAAAAGAAAGTGTAGGTGAAATTTCAAAATTTCATTTTTTTTGCAGATTTGCAATTTTAATACATTTTTCTAAGGAACACAGTAGATTTTACTAGAGAAATGTGACTAAAAATTGATTCCCCCAATTCTTTGGTTTTCATAAATATCCTATATGTGGCCCTAGTGTGCACGGTGACCAAACCACAGGCTTCATAATAGAAGGAGCACCTACTTGATTTTGGAGCCTCCTTTTTATGAGATTATTTTTTAGGCACAATGTAGGTTTCTAGGCACCATAAGATGCTAAAAGTTAGGTACCCCCCCACAAGTGACCCCATTTTGCAAACTACACCCTTCAGGGAATTCATCTAGGGGTATAGTGTACATTTCAAACCCCCAGGGGTTTCACCAATTGTGGTACAACTGGGCAGTGAAAATGAAAAAAAATTAATTTTTCATTTTCACAGCTCAGTTGTATCAAAATTGGTGAAACCCCGGGGGGTTTGAAATGTACACTATACCCCTTGATGAATTCCCTGAAGGGTGTAGTTTGCAAAATGGGGTCACTTGTGGGGGGGTTCCACTGTATGGGTGTTTCGGGGGTCATTCAACCAGAATCTGTGCTGCAAAATCCAAAAATCACTCCTTCCCTTCTGAGTCCTGCCATGCACCCAACTGGTATTTTTTGGTCACACATGAGGCATTGCCGTACTCGGGAGAAATTGGGGCACAGATTTTGGGGTGCTTTGTCTCCTTCATTCCTTGTGAAAATGAAAAATTTTGAGCCAGATCTGCATTTTTGTGTAAAAAAATGTAATTTTTTACAGAAAAATGCAGTTCTGGCTCAAAATTTTTTATTTTCACAAGGAATGAAGGAGACAAAGCACCCCAAAATCTGTGCCCCAATTTCTTCCGAGTACGGCAATGCCTCACGTGTGACCAAAAAATACCAGTTGGGTGCATGGCAGGACTCAGAAGGGAAGGAGTGATTTTTGGTGGTGGAATGAATGGTGGGTGCTATGTCGCATTAGCAAGACCCCCGAAGCACCAATACAGTGGAACCCCCCCACAAGTGACCCCATTTTAGTCACCAGCTTTGGGAGGGGGGCTGGCGGGGGGGTGGGAGGGGTGCTGGTGCTGCGGCAGCCGGGTGGGTGGGAGGGGGGCTGCCGGGTGGGAGGGGGGGGGGGGGCTGGCGATCGGTGCGGTATATACACACACACACACACATATATATATGTGTGTATATATATATATATATATATATATATAAATATATACATATATATACACACACATATATATATGTGTGTGTGTATATATATATATATATATATATATATATATATAGTTTTTCAGTGCATATATTTATTTTTTTTACTTTTTCTGCAGCTTGATGCTGCTGCTGCTGCTGCGGGGGGGAGGGGGGAGGAGGTCAGCGCTGCGTGCGCTTCAGACGCTCCGGGGGAGCCGGGGGAGCCGGGGGAGCTGCTGCTGCCGGGTGAGTGCCCGGCGGGTTGGAGGGGGGGCTGCACATCGGAGGTGATCGGTGCTGTACTTGACAGCACCGATCACCACCGATCCCTGTGTTACCGAGCGGCTTAGCCGCCGGTAACACAGGAAACGCTGTGAATGGCTGTTCAGATTTGAACAGCCAATCACAGCGATCGCCGACCGGGGGGGGCACCCCTGCCCCCCCTGGGCGGCGAGGGGGGATGTCTGCTGTCAGGGACAGCAGACATCACCTAACTGTCACTGCGTCTCTAGACGCAGTGACAGTTAGAAGTCATGACGTATATATACGTCATGTGTCGGGAAGTACTTCCCGACCATGACGTATATATACGTCAAATGTCGTGAAGGGGTTAACATAGGAAACACCCATCAGGGTGGCTGTATAATTAAAAATCGGGTCTGATCGCATGCGATGCGATGTGACCCAATCTGATAGACCCGATTACATAAGATTATAATCAGTGGCGCCGTGCTAGGAAACAAGTACCAAAAAAATATTTAGCTAGGCACAAACATACCCTCCAATGAACAAAAGTTAATACATATCTTGCTGAAACCAATTTACATGAAGATAGTTTTATTGAAATATCCTTATATATGCCAATATACAGTGGTTCTGTACAGCTATGCACCAAGAGCAATAATAATGATGTGACCTGCTCAAGCATTGGCATTATAGAAAATAGTCACTCAGAAAAGAAGGCATAAAACGGGTCTCTAACAGTAATGGGCTTACTCCATCTATATGGCTCATTAGGTGGAAAGAAAGCTAGATCATATCCATAGGAAAATTCTGAGAAACTAACTGGTTTAATGGGAGAAAATCCGTTTTTGTGTAACTAGATAGTCCCTCCAGTATAATCATGCTGAACAAAGGCTGGTATCACTTTCTCACCACTCCAGCTGTGCATGAATCTGTCTCCACATGTGTTCCAGGATGTAATGATGTTCTGCTCACCAGATATGGAGGACCACAAAGGGCCATGTACTGTAGTATCTGTTGCTGTCTGGGTCTCCTGGAAACAACCGATTGTAACTTACATTGGAAATTACACACTTTCTACCATGGGGTATTGAAAATGTCTTTCAACCTTTTGCTGGCAGTTACGTTTAAAGGAAGATTGCATAATATAAGTAAGGGCTATTTCACACGCTCCGGCTCCTGCCGGGCGGCGAAATCCCGCACGGCCAAAAGCCGTGCCGCACACAGTAGTTGTGATTCACATGGGACGGCCACGGCCCGGCCGTCCGGTTGCAGCCGGATCCCACCACTGGGAGGGACGGCTGCCGGGCTGTGGCCATCCCCTCCATGATAAACTACTGTGTGCTGCACGGCTTCCTGGCCGTGCAGGTTTTCGTCGCCCGGCAGGAGCCGGAGTGTGTGAAACCGCCCTAATACTAGCCACAACACCAATCCTAATCAAGAGATTATCGCTTTGGGTTTAATCCATTTATAGAGACTTTCTACTTTCATGAAGTCCCTGTAAGTGGGCGAAACATGTAGGTTAACATTGGACCAGGTCCTACCTATCTCCCACTTCTATATAGAGTAATAAAAACTTGAAGAGAGTACAAACCATAAGCTTCTGTAATTTTTCAGACAGTCCCCAAACTGACAGTTAAAAACTGAGGGGTATATGTATGAAGCAGTGATAAGGGAGGAGAAGTGATAGTGCCTGGCACTTTATTACCGGCCAATCATTTCCTTAACTGTCCCTTTTCAAACCCAACCTGTAACTTAACAGTCAGGAGCTGATTGGCCAGTGATAAAGTACCAGGCACTTTATAACTTCTCCTTCCTTATCACTGCTTCATACATTTACCCCTGATTGGCTGGTCCTTTAACCATTTTAACACTCTCAGTGTGTGAGACCCCGTGTGTGTGTGTGTGTGTGTGTGTGTGTGTGTGTGTGTGTGTGTGTGTGTGTGTGTGTGTGTGTGTGTGACTTGTCAGGGGTGTGTGTCCCAGGTGGAGCACTGCAGGCACAAGAGTTGCTGGAACACATTGTTCTGTGAGTGTGCCTTTTTTTTTATTTTTGGGTGCCTGGTGACGTCCCGAAAGTCCGGATTTTGGCAGTCAGTATACCGACATTGAAATCCCCACTGTTCAAATGCCTGAGAGTCAGGATCCTGACTGAGGGGCTATTCTGTCGGAATCTCGTCTGTCAGGACTGCATACAACACCTTTTTTTTTTCGATTTAAAAATGAATAAAATAAAATTGAATACCGTTGGTATCCGGAACTTGCAAGTGTTGGGAAATGCAATACCATTAATGATCGGGATAAAATGTCTCTGTACGGAGTAGCTAAGCCTACGTCTGTCACTGACTGGATACCTGATTTAAAGACTACAAAATGTGTACTGTACATAGGGCTAAGCATGTTGGAAGCAGTTGTAGTAGTCTATAGAACAGCTTTCGTATGCTTGTTTGCTTTCCCTGCTTCTGTTGCCAAGCTCCGTGTAACATCACTTGTGCAACCTGCTGAACCCCCAAGGCAATGCTCACAATAATCCATCGGTCTGTGATCCGAGGCTGGGTTTTCTCAGGTGTGTTTTTTTGGTCTTTGGAAACTCTAGCATTTGATTGATAACAAATATCCTGGGCTTAGCCTGCCTGTACCTCTGCTACGCACGGATGCTCACCTTTAAAAATGAAAACGAGGAGTTTTGTCAGTATCAGACAGACCATGCAGGATGGGAAGTGACGAGTCTGTCTGCAGCCTGCTCTTTGTCTTGGGACTAGACCCGCAGGTGTGTTTTTGTTGGCAAAGTCTTTTCTTTCACTTTAGCACGTGTGGTGTATAGGACTGTTTTGTATTGCTGCAAATTGTTTCTCCACAATAGCTGAATGCTGCTTAATATGAAATGTCTTTTTTGCATACAAAATATTGCATGCGATCCCAGTCAAGGCTGTCTAGCTTGGTTGTGGTGCAACATAACTCTCCTGCAGCTGGTGCAATTCATAGGCTCCACGGGACTGCACATCTCTGGGCGGGATGCTCTATGCAAAAAATGCGGGTTTTACCGCATTTTGATATGCAGGAAAACCCGCACGGCGAGTTTTCGCTGCGGGGTGGGGGGTGGTGAATCGCCAGCAAAAGTTGTGTGCTTCTTAACAACACCCATGCCGCCCCGCACTGATCCCCACCGCCTTGCAGCGCACCCCCTCACCTGTGTCCAGGCAGCACAGCGCTGTGCTGCCCGGACCAGTGACCTCCTCTTCCCTGCACTGTAAATCCCCTTCCGGGTGCAGGGAGGAGGATAGCCTGCAGCAGCAGCTGCAGGATATCAGCTGCCTGGGTAAGGGAGGGAGGGGAAGCTGCCGGGGAGACGCCGCACATCACCGGGCATCCCGCCCTCTGGCTGTCTGACTTTTTAACCTCACACAGCTAGGTACCTCTTCCCTAATGTGCTTTCCCTGCCTCGATTCCAACCCTTACCCATTCCCACAATGGCACCAAACTTTTGGCTTCCCAGAGCTGCTTCTGTGGGGTATGAAACATTGGATAGACAGCAACTAGGTCCACAAGCATTAGGTCAACTCCACTAGGTCGACATTATGCCAACAGGGTCACCAGATTGACAGGGTCATTAGGTCGACATAAGGGAAGGTTTACAGTCAATATGTCGACACGGGGGTTTAATTATTTTATCCTGAATGTCGACACAGTCCACATGGACAAAAAAAGTGCACTGCGGCACTTCGCATGGATCGCTGTGCTCGCCATGCTTCGGGCACGGTGCCTCGCTACCCTCAGCACACTAGTGGATGGTAGGGCATGAATTACCACCTGTCGGCATATGTCGGCTAATAAAAACGAAAAAAATAAATAAAAAAATACATGTCGACCTTTTGTCTGTTGACCTTCCCCATGTCGACCTAATGGTCCTGTCTACCTAATGACCCTGTCGACCTTCATGCATGTCGACCTACAGTACTTGTTGTAGACCCCTTCTGTGGGTATAACTGCATATATTGCAACAATCTGATTACTTTGTACGGTGCTGCAAAACTCTTGTGGAGCCATATAATGATAAGTTAATAATATAATTGTAATTACTATAGTTATGCAATATTATATAAACTAGCGAAGTTAGCCATTAATTCAAAATGGTGTGCATATTTTTTTTTTTTTTTACGGTATTGTACCTTAACAATAGGTTCCATACATGTTTTGTAGTTGCTGCAGTAGACAGATGCACACGCTCTGCTCAGTAGATATACACCGGCATTACAATACCATCTCTTTTTTGTCTTCTTCTGCTTCTTCTTATTAGGATCAATTATTATAGTTCTACATAGAATACTATATTCCCCCATAGAATCCATAAGCAATGACTCTCCTCACAGTCTACTTCATTAGTGGTTCTCAAACTCCCGATCCCAAACCATTTATCTTTTCCAGGCCACCCAGCAGGTGCACAGGTGTATTCATTATTCACTGGCACATTTAAAAAAAACACTTATGTCTGTCACTACTATGAGGAAACCTGGAAAACAAGAGCTTTTGGGGTCTTGAGGACTGTGTTTGAGAACCAATGTAGAACATGAATATAGTGTTAACTCCATTAAGGCATGACTAAGCTCTTCACCAAATGTCCACCTGTCATAGTTTGTATGGCATGCTGTCAGTATCTCCTCTCTCTGACCGGCATCAGGAACACTGAGGTAAATATAGCTTGCTATAAATTGGAAGCTGTACTATTTCTCAGTGTGTAGATTCCCGGGCCTGTACTGCAGCTATTCCTTGCCCATTATTTTTATGCTTCTTGTCTGCACTTGTATATCCCCACTGGGAAGAGGCATTTAGGAAATGTTCCTAGCCTAGCAGCATATGCTGCATCAATCCCACTGTACATAAGGACTGGACTGCACTGGTATGCAGTAGTAGGATAAGGGCATTAAGATCATGCAAAGGTTATTTGTAGCTGGAAATCTTCATTTAATATTGTCTAAAGGTTTTTTTTATAGCATGATTCCTAACCTAAGTAATGTTTTTGCTAATGGAGCCCCCTCCCTTTTTTAACTGCTGTTCTTACTTTATCTCAAATTTGTTGTCCTGGAAACCAGCAAATCTTGTTTCTTCTTGTCCTTCTCCCACCCAATTTGTTGGTAAGCTGTGTATGAACATACTGTACACATTTTCAATTCACCTTTCCTGATATCAGTGATGGTAGGACCAGTGGCGTAACTATATATTTTGCTCCCCCCTGCCAAAAAAAGTTTCTGGCGCCCCCTCCCCCTCATAATGCCCTTACACATCACGCCACACACCATAATGCCACTTACACTAAACGCCACACCGTAATGCAGCTGTCACTATACACCACACACCATAATGCCATTTACACTATACCCCACACACAGTATTAACCCTTACACCAGGGGTTCCCAATCTTTTTTGATTCAGGGCACCCTAGAGAATCAGAATTTTTTTCACGGCACCCCTAGGTCCAAAAAAAAAATATTTAGATTGGGTGTATATGCGATTTTTAGCGGCAGTTATGCGGTAAAGGGCAGGATTTGTTTCTGTTTGTACACATTCTATCATTGGCAGTCACCAGCACTGGTTTTGCACATTCTATCATTGGCAGTCACCAGCACTGGTTTTGCTCATAAATAATTAACCATTAATAATTTGAGTTGGTCCTGCACCACCAAGCCGCGGCACCCCTGCATGTGTCCTGAGGCACCCAAGGGAGCCACGGCACACAGTTTGGGAACCACTGCCTTACACTATACACCACACACTGTAACGCCCCTTACATTATACACCACACACCGTAATGAGACTTACAATATACACAACATACCGTAATGCCTCTTACACTATACGCCACACACTGTAATGTTCCTTACACTAAACGCCACACACTATAATGTACCTAACACTATACGCCACACACCGTAATGCCCCTTACACACCCTTACAGTATAAGCCACATCGCAATGCCCCATACACTATATGCCACACACCATAATGCCACTTACACTATACGCCACCCCGTAGTACCACTTATACGCATTGCTCATAGCAGTAGTGCCACTTATTATTTATTTATTTTATTTACAGTTTCTTACATAGCGCAGCAGATTCAGTTGCACTGTACAATTGTAGACAGTGATAAAAAAACTGGGTAACAACAGACAGACTTGGAGGTAGGAGGGCCCTGCTGCAAGCTTACAATCTATAGGGACATAGGAGGGAAACACAAGGACAGGCATCAGTAATAGCATAGCAGTCCCACCAAGTTACAAGTCCAGAAGGGAAGCTATATAATACATAATTGCCTCAGAGGGTTATGCATGTGGTACTTAAATATGATAGGCTTGCCTGAAGAGGTGAGATTTCAGGGAACGCTTGAAAGTTTGGAGGCTAGTAGATAGTCCTATTAACTTATAAACATGATGCTTGCAGTAAGGCCACTTATACACATAATACCCAGTGAGGCACGAGGGTCAAAGTAGCGGCAGTGTGGAAGAGTGGAGGAGGAGCTGCGGCTGGTAGAGTTGTGAGGCATGGGGGACAAAGTAGCGCCAGTTTGGGAGGGTGGAGGAGGAGCAGTGGCTGGTAGAGCAGTGACTGAGGCACAGGGGACATAGCAGCAGAAATGGCCTGTGCAGCAGACCAATGGAAGGTCCTGGACTTCTGAATGGCCAGTATGACTGAAGGGGGCGGAAAGTGTAGTTAGGAGACAAATAGCACGTCCTGTCAATCAGCCAGCAGACCTCGTTGCTCCCCGCAGACCCCGACAGTGCTGGCTCTCCCAAGCCACCGTGGGGTCTGCGGCACTATTGTTACGCCACTGGGTAGGACAGCGGAGGGGACCAGTGCTTACTGGAACAACTGCTTTTGAAATTGTAAAGCCGGTTATGCAGCTGCAGATGCTTATTAATACCTGTATCTTGGAATGCATTGCTATTCTGTAGATGCCTGGCCTTTGTCATCAAATATGTTACAGAGACAAGTTAGAATCTAAATAAAAATTTGACCTTAACATGGTCTCTACTAGGTGTCATTTCCTCACATATTTATATATATTTTTTTCTTTTCTTTTAAATCTGCTTCTTTATGGAATTTTTACAGCGCTCTAAAATATCCTGGACAAATAGTGGAAAAATCCTAAATGGTCAGCGCTAGCTATGACTATATTAGTCTATTTATTGCATTGGAGGCCGATGCGGGTTGTTTTTTTTTACACTTAAATTCTTTTGCCCGGATACAGGAGCTGTCTGCCTGCCAATAAGTGGCTTAGTGCTGCCCCTACATAGAGCTCTCTTTTAATATAAAATTTGGAAAGAGTGATGTCATAGTTTAAAATGGGTTCAGTTCTGATTAAAAAACTTATCTGTCCAACTAAGAACTCCATAGCCATATAAGACTAATAATAATAATAATAATAATGAAGCTTCACCAATGCAGTATTTTAGTCAGAAATGACCCTCTTTTCTTAATCACAGTCCCTAGAAAGGAGTTAAGTCAGATGAAGTTAGACATTTGCTCATTAAAACGTGTCCCCCCTTGGATGAATGTCTTAACCCTGTGTTCTCCAAGGGTATTTGCTAAGATTTCACCTCAGACATCCCTAGCATTATCTGTTGTTTCGAGCTGCCTCAAGTTAATGCAAAGAAAAGCCAGCATTTCTGCTTACATTCCAGTTATATCTATGTACATATGCTGAATATAGTAACTAGTTTGTGAGAGTTCATAAGATTAGGAATAGAAAGATAAGAGGTCATTGGTGAAAGGGACTGGATTGGCATTTGGCACCTACCAGTTGGTGGAATAAAGAATTACTAGGCAGTGATGTTGGTTAGTGGATCATTATATACTTATAAAGCAGCACATCGTAATTTCCTTCTCTACTTGTCCCTAGCGGTGACAGGAGTGGTGATCGTTAGTTAGACTAGGGGGGGGGGGGGGGGGGAGATACACTAAGTTGGGAGTTCTATTTGAGATGGGATGTTGCTACGGCAACCAATCAGATACTATAAATTATCTTCTAGAAGGTGCTAAATAAATCAAAAACTGATTCTGATTGGTTTCCCATAGCAACATCCCATGCAAAATAGAACTCCTATCTAATACCCCGTTCTCACTGCAGGCAAATTCCCGGGTCTAGCATGTTGACCCGGAAATTTGCCTTTTAACACGGGTTTTTTTGCAGTGTGAACGGGTTGCATACCCAGGTCTCACACACGGGTAAAACCCTTCTATTTACCCGTGTTTGAGATCCGGGTATGCAGACACGGGTTGACCCGTTCTCACGGCATAAAAACCTGTGTTAAAAGGCAAATTACCGGTAGAACTTCACCCGGGAATTTGCCTTGCAGTGAGAATACCGGGTAAAAGCCGTGTATTTCTCACTCGCAGTGAGAACACGGTATTAGTAAATTTCCCCCAAAGTGTAAAGTAGCTCTTGTGACAAACATTCTGTAGCCAGCCTGGCCAGCTTGTCGCTCTACAGCTGTGGTGTAATTACAAGTCCCAGCATGCATCACCAGGTGATCGGTGGGAGAGTCTACTGGGACTTGTAGTTCCACAGCAGCTGGAGAAGCACGTATTGGCACAGCCTAAGAGCTTCTGACTAATTATATAGCCAGCATTGTAGTATAGTATAGTACGTGCTTTATGGGAACTATTAAGGTGCTGTATAACATCCTGCTCATGGTACACTGCACATGCTCACACTGAGATTATGGGATAATTCACTTGTCATTTAAGTCTTGCAAGGTGCCTGTGTGAATGCAGGTCACTTGGCAGACTGTCCCATTGATGTGAGCCCAGAGACTTTTAGAATGTGTTACTGTTACAGTTTCCTTCCTTCCTTTAGTCGCTGGAATGATTTTGAGCTCACTGGAGTCATAGTACTTTTATATGGCTGCGTCTCCTCACAATTAGTACAATATCAAAACTTCTCATATTTTCTGTCTTGTGTGTAAAGTTTACAAAATCAGAACCAGATATCAGGGTTTCCTAATTGACATATTATTGGGAGGAGGATTGAGAGCATGCTTCCAGTGAGCTGGATGTCATAGGCAGTGCTGGGGTAGTGATTGTTTCCATGCCAGAACCAGCTGCTTTTTTGAGTTCCCAACAATTAGATCAGAATCTCGTGTTGTGCTTCATTCCAGTCCAAGGGGAAAATTCCCACCACACCTTAGCAACAATAACGGTTTATATGTTGTATACAAAATAAAAGAAACGCTGGGCAATATATATATCAGGGTTGCCTACTTTTGAAAAATCATTTCAGGGAGAAAATTAAAAGCCTGGGGGCGGACCTTGCGTTGCCAGGGGGCGGACCTTGCGTTGCCAGGGGAGGGCCTTGTGACACAAGGGGGCGGGCCTTGTGATACAAGGGGGCGGGTCTTGTGGCGCAAGGGGCGGGCCTTGTGACGCAAGGGGGTGGGCCCTACAGTATTTTGATAAGCATTACACGTAAGCATACACTTGGGCAGGGATGAAGGCACACAATCAGGGGCACAAATGGCAGGAACTGGCACACATGAGGAGGGGAGAACATGGGAAGGGGTAGAGGCACACATGGGCATTATGACAGTATGTCAGATAAAAGGATTATATGCCACATTCTTAAATGTACAACACAGTTTGTATAATTAATTGCATGGTCTGTATTTTTTGTGTAAACCAAAACAAGGTCATTAATGGTACTGTTATATACATGCTGCACATAAAGAGGAATCTGCAGGGGAGGTGCCAGCATGGAGATAAAAGGCTTGTACTGTATATGATGACCTATGGAACTGGCTGGGAGGTAGATGAAGGATGTGGCATAGGGAAGGCACAAGCAACATGGAGCTGATCGATGATTTGGCTGCATCTGTGTAAAGTCACTAACCGATCTCAGAGGAGTGCAGAGGATGAAGAGGGTGCGTTCGAGAGAGGCTGAGTGCTGAAGCCGTGCTGCGAGTATACTGTACTTACACAGACACAGACAGAGGCACGCAAGAGGATCCCTTCCTCTTTCAGTTTCTCCCGGCCGCAGCTGCGGCTTCCTTCACTTCCGCGATGGCTACGGCGCATGCGCTAGCAGCTAGATAACCGCGACGACGCGCCAACGTGATGATATTGCGTTGGCGGCGTCAGTGATGTTAACTAGCGCATGCGCAGTAGCCATTGTGGAAGAGCAAAGCGGCAGCTGCGGGAGAAAGGGGCCGCCCTCCGGGAGTCCGTGAGATGTCCCAAAATTCCGGGAGTCTCACGGACATTCCGGGAGGGTCGGCAACCCTGATATATATATATATATGTGCTGCTTTCCCTTCTATACTTGGTGTAGACAAGCTGCGTGGTTTTCCAGCTATTATTGAACTGCAAGTCCCAGCATGCTATGCTTTCCATCTGATGTCCTCCAAATCTGGCAGGTCATTCTGTAATTTTGAGCATCTCAACTGACTGTTGAAGTTTAGTGGGTTATTCTGATTCACTCGGAAAGCCACAATCGCTCTCTAATGGACAAAACCATGTGCACTGCAGGTGGGCAGATGTAACATGTGCAGAGAGAGTTAGATTTGGGTGGGGGGTGTACTTCAAACTGATATCTATATTGCAGTTTAGAAATAATGCAGCTAGTATTTTCACTGCTCAGAAACAATAAAACACCCAAATCTAACTCTCTCTGCACATGTTACATCAGCTCCACCTGCAGTGCATATGGTTTTGTCCGTTAGAGAGTGATTGTGCCTTTCCGAGTGAATCAGAATAACCCCCTTAGGGGGATATTCAAACCCCGGCGAGCATCTCCCGTCGGGGAGATGCTCGCCGGGCCCTATTCAATGCTGTCTTCCCGACAGCATTGAGCAGGGTTTCTCGGCAGAATGAGCCCGACATCACTAGCTGTCAGGCTCGTTCTGCCGAGAACGGCCGGGAAGTGACGAGCTGCCGGCTGCAGCTCGCCTCTTCCCAGTCGCAGCTTGTGGCCACTCCCCCTTTTCGCTCCCGGCAGGCGGGACATTGAATCCCGCCTGCATGTTCTCGGTCGGGCTGACCGAGAACGGGACTGGGTTACGGTGGTCGAGCAAGCTCGACTGACGTGACCCTCAGATTGAATACCCCCCTTAGTCTGTATTTCTACCACTGATAAGATATGGAGCATGCACATAGTATCTATACATGAGAGACCGAGGGGCTGTGCATGCCCCCCAGTGACAGCAAACGAGAGGTATTGCTTACGATCGAGTCTTTCCAGTGAAGCCTTTTATCAAGACCACATACCGTTTTTGGGTATATAGCTATGCTCGGAGGAGTCTCAATGATGACATCTATAATGTTGGGAGGTATGCCCTTATACATAGTACAACAGATTTCAAAGTCCAAAATAAGAAAGTGAAGATGGACGGGATGCGGTCATTTGGTCTACTGCATTATGGTCGACAGTCATTAGGTCGAATCCATTAGGTCGACATGCTAAAAGGTCGACATGACTCTAGGTCGACATGGGAAAAGGTCGACATGATTCTAGTTCGAAAGGTCATTAGTTCGACAGGTCATTAGTTCGACAAGGTCATTAGTTCGACATTGTCTATGTCGACATTCACAAGGTCGACATGGAGTTTTTCACTGTTTTTTGAGCCAACATGTGCCGACAGGCGGTATTTCATGCCCTACCATCCACTAGGGCGTGGTGGGAGAATAAAATAGTGTGCCGAGCGTAGCGAGGCACCGTGCCCGACGCATAGCGAGCGCAGCGAGCGATGCGAGGGGATGCAGTGCACTTTAAACTGTGTCCATGTCGACTGTGTTGACATTCAGGTAAAAAAACAGTTAAAAACCCCATGTCGACCTTGTGAATGTCGACATAGACAATGTCGAACTAATGACCTTGTCGAACTAATGACCTGTCGAACTAATGACCTTTCGACCTAGAATCATGTCGACCTTTTCCCATGTCGACCTAGAGTCATGTCGACCTTTTAGCATGTCGACCTAATGGATTCGACCTAATGACTTTCGACCATAATGCAATAGACCAAATGATCCCAACCCAGATGGACAGGTGTCATTGCAGCAGTGTATGGCCATCCGTTCTCCTTTGAGCCCAGGCGGTCCTTCTGCATGTGACTAAACGCAGATCCAACCTCCGCCGCCTATGATCCAATGCTCAAGGGACCACTCATCGGATTGGATGCCAAACATCCGATTTGGTCACTTTTCATCTGATTTCTTGGGCCGGTCTGGCCTAGTGCATGGCGGCCTTAACAACTCATTTGCCTGTTTCACTTTAGTAGATAGTAAATTGGAATGGCTGGACCAGCTTTCATTCTGTTCTATTGTTTGTTACTGGGGTGCTCATTTTAAAGTCACATCTCTTTAATTGTCCAGTTGTGCACTCTTTTTTCATGTTGTTAGAACAGATGATTTCTTATTGTGATCATTGATCTTTTCTTTATCTTTTTGCAGGTTGTTGAATGCAATTAAGCCAGGACTTATAAAGAAGATCAATAGGCTTCCAACACCCATTGCGGGATTGGTAAGAGCATTCATTATTTTGTTCTGCGGAGAACGATTTGTTTTCTGAGCAGTGGGTTCAGTGTGATTTAATGTCCCTATAATCACTGAAATGGCTAATAGGTACTTGTTTCCTAGCACGGCCACACCGATTTACATCGGGGTGGTCGTGTCGGAAAAATCGGGTCGATTGCATCTCATGCGATTTGGTCGCATGCGATGCGATCGACGCGACCGACCCGATTTTTTGATTGAATGAAATGTAAATCGGGTCCCTGGGACCCGATTTTACATTGGATTCAATGTAAAATATTCCCAACCCCCCCCCCAAATTTAACGGCGTAAACCCCACCCCACGATAGACGCCAACCCGAAGCGTGGCGAGCGGCGGCGGTGCGCGTCCTCCGACCTTTTCATTCCCCTACTATCCACGTCGGCGTGGAGTTGAGAATAGAATAGTGTGGCGAGCGCAGCGAGCCGCCGCGCCCGTAGCGTGGCGAGCGCACGCGGATACCTTCACAGTTATACGCGTCCCCTCGCGGGCTTCCCAGGTGTCCATGGCGACGCGGACACCTGGGAAGCCCGCGAAGGGACGCGTTTACCTGTGAAGGTATCCGCGTCCCCTCGCGGGGCTCGCCACACTATTCTATTCTCAACTCCACGCCGACGTGGATAGTAGGGGAATGAAAAGGTCGGAGGACGCGCACCGCCGCCCCTCGCGGGCTCGCTGCGCTCGCCACGCTTCGGGTTGGCGTCTATCGTGGGGTGACGACGGGGACATCTATAATGTGAAATGGGTCATATTGGCCCATTTCACATTTTTCACATTTTCTCACGATTTCAATGTTAAAAAATATTTTAACAATGAAGCCTATGGAAAAATCGGGGGCATCGCGTCGGGACCAATGTTAATGGTGCCGACCGACGCGATGCCCCCGATATTTTACTTTTCCCGACACGATTTCAATGTTAAAATATTGTTTAACATTGAAGCCTATGGAAGAATCGGGGGCATCGCGTCGGGACCAATGTTAATGGTCCCGACCGACGCGATGCCCCCGATATTGTGTCTTAGCCGGCCAAATGGACCTGATTTCAAAGGAAATCGGGTCCATCGTGTGGATCGTGTACCTTAACTTAAAGGTACACGATCCATAAGATTGTGGCCGTGCTAGGAAACAAGTACCGGCTAATATTTTTAATTTTTTGTTTTCAAGAAACACTCAGAATTTTTTGGTTGTAATGATTGAATTGTGTTAAGAACGTATATTTAAAATATATTCAATATAATTTTATATATAAAAAAAAAAAAAGAAATGAACACCAATGTCCAGACCATTGATGTTCGTCTGTATTCATTGTGGCTTCACATTTTTTTGGCTTCTGCTCCTCTCTGAAGGCCCAGGCCACAACATCACTAATGTGGGCAGGCCCGCACCATCAACGTCACTGTTGTGTCTTATAAATATTAAACCTACACATTTCGGAATATAGGTACAACATCGATTATCCAGTACCTTAAGGTCCGGCTCTTGTAGTTTGGACATGGGTGGGAGTTAGAATGAGGGAGGGTTCAGTTAGGCTGTGAGATGGCTTGTTTAAGCTTCAGGGTAGAGTTTGGCTAATGTGTGTGTGGGGGGGGGGGAGGAGGGGGGATTCACTCTGTGCTGCATATTGGGTTAGTATACAGGAGGGGTCAGTAGGGCTGCAGGAGGGTGTGGTTAGGCTGCTGGGTAGAGCAGGAGTAGGGTTACCACCTAGTCCCTTTAATTCCGGACACATATTAATTACACAGGTTCTGTGGCTGGCTGACTTCAAGACTCCGCTCCACCTGATTTTAAACTGCCACAGAACCTGTGTAATTAATGTGTCCGGAATTAAAGGGACTAGGTGGTAACCCTAAGCAGGAGTCAGGGGGCCATTCTCTAACACAGAAATGCGGTAAAAAACCCCGTTATCGGGTTTTTACCACATTTCTGTATGTTCTGTCCCCCCTCCGAGGTGTCACCCATGTGGAGGGAATCGCCAGCAAAAGCGCTGTGTGAGGGATCCGTCACGGATCCCTCCCAGCATGCCCTGCGGCCGACGCCGTGCTCTGCACATGCGCAGATGGACTTGCGGGGCACAGACCCGGAAGTCCAGCACCGGCGCTGCATCGCAGGGACAGCTCTTACCGCAAGAGCTGACCCTTGCGATAATAACCGCATATGTTAGAGCATATGTGGTTATAAATAATGCGGTGCCCGGCAATACAGGGCAGCGGATGTTAGAACATCCCGCCCTCAGTCTGTTAGAGGATTAGGTTTAGGCAGTGGAGGGGTAGTATGTACCACCTCTAATTCAACACAGTGCTGGAGTCAAGTTTGCAGGGTTTTCGGTGGTGTACATGTAACAGATACATGTTTTAGCTTATTTCCCTTAAACTAAAAAGGAAACACCGGATACACCATGGCTGCGCCAACTTGCAGCATTAAAACAACATATTCCAGATTTATTGTGGCCGACCGTCTTAGAGAAAAGGCAGGTACTGCTCACCAAGATGCTGGACCCTGAGCTATATATAGCCTGTATTGGAAAGACCTCTTGACATGGCTCATTGTCTTCAGCCTGTCTGCACAGATCTGTTCAATGTTATCTGACCTCTCAGCTCTTTGTCATTATGCTATTAAACAATTGTTGTTAATTAGCTGATAACGTAAGCAGCACAACGTAATCCCTCTGAGATGGTGGACGAGTGATCAGTCAGGTGTGCAGTTATCCATCATTGCAGCCACATGCTCTGATTACATGAATTCAGCAATGTTCTCTGTCATTATTGAAGCACTAATATGATGGATCAGGCTGATTTAAAGGAATAGATCAGGTTAATACTAGGTATTCAATTTTTGGCGATGTTTCAGACAGTAGGAAAATCAGCACATCGCATTGAATAGGTATGTCCTGATTTTTCTGCTAGCCAAATAATCCAGACATCATTGAATACGTCTCCAAGGGGTACATTTACTAAAGCGTCTAAATATTTAAATATTTAAATTGTTGATTGTTGCCCATAACAACCAATCAGATTCTGTCTATCATTTCTCTATTACATCCTAGAAAATGATAGACAAAATCTGCCTGTTGCTACGGGCAACATCATCTCTTTCTATAATATTTCCCTAAGACACGAGAGCCTTGGGCGAGATGTACTAAGCCTTGAAAACTGATAAAATAGAGAGTGATAAACCACCAACCAATCATCTCCTACCTGTCCTTTTTCAAACACAACCTGTCACATGGCAGTTACGAGCTGGTTGGCTGGTGGTTTATCCCTCTCCATTTTATCACTTTTCAGCTTAGTACATCTGGCCCCTTGTGCGTTATCTTTATGTGCACAGCAATTATGGTAATTGATGACATCACTCACAGTTTTTCCAGTGTAAGTTAAAAAGGGAGAAGGATGGTAACCTGCGCACCACCCGGAGACATAACTCGCTATGATGCCACACACAATTGAATTTTGGACAGAGCTTCAAATAGTTATGTTTTTTTTACATTCACTTACATTTCTCTATGCTCTGGTCGGGTGTAAAATGTAAATTTGGGCCTTATTTAAATATATCTCATTGTGCTGGTCCATTTGGTGATATACTGCCATTCTATGGGGTAAATGTACTAGGATGGGAGTTCTATTTGAGCTGGGATGTTGCTATGGCAACCAATACGTTTTTATCAATTATCTTCTAGAAAGTGTTTGCAAATCAGATTGAAGAAATACTGGAGAAAAAAACTCCCTTGTAACAAAAAAAACAGATTGAAAAATGGGCAATGGTCTAGTACCAGCAAATGGGATACCAGGAAGGGTGCCGGAGGACTCCCCTTCATTCGGTATTCTGACAATGATTACCCAGACGTTGGAATCCCAACTGCTAAAAGCCCGACACACGGGTGGCGGGTATTCTCCCTCGTGGGGGTCCACGATGTACTAAAGGGAAAATGCGGTAAAACGGGGGTTTTACCGCATTTTCCTATTTACCATTACCCGTCCGCCCCGTTTTCGCTTGGCAGGGTATCGCCACCCAGAGGGAGACCCCCGCAGACCACATCAAAGGTATCGCGGGGGTCTCAGTCACCGCAACCGGATGCTAGCCGCATATGTTAGTACATATGCGGCAGCATCGCGGCGGCTGGCAGGCGAAGGGTGGCGATGTATATTAATACATCCCGCCCAGAGGGAGAATAAAATAGGTGGCGAGCGCAGCCAGCCACTGTGCCCGCAATGGACTTCGTTGCGCTTCCCTCGCTGTCTGAGTCCGGGCTGTCAGGATTCCGACACCCTACCAGGAAACATATCAGTAAATCTGAGGAAAACATTGCTGGATTTCTAATACTCTCCTTTTGTTAAATGGAGTACATTTCATATACAAGGGGAAGCCCTTATGTAGGGTCATACCAGCACATAGAGGGCTTGATTTTCATCTCAAATATATTTTGAACTGTGTGTGAAGTTTATTATTCCATGACGAACACACAAACATGCCAAAAATCAGTGTTCTATGATGATAAAGCCAGAAGCTTCTCAGCAGTAGACTGTCTTAATTTCTAGACAGATCAGTTAGAAATGGGCTATAATCGCCCCGTGTGTATGCCCCTTATGAGGGATTTCAGGTAAGAAAAATGACAATCCTGTATTGGTGGTAGGTTCGGTGAGGTCGGGCGGACGGGGTTTCTGCTTTCTGATCAGTCTCATGTGCAGCGACTGAATTTGATCAGTACCAGGGTATATGCGAGGCCTCAGATGTCTGCACGTTTTAATGCTGCAACTGACAAAATCACAGTGTAACCAAACATCACTGCCATCAACCATCATTTTTTGTTATTTACTTTTTTTGTGGCTGTGTGCGTGTGTGTGTGTGCGTGTGTGTGTGTGTGTGTTAGCACATCCTTTCCTATATGCAGCATAGAGCAGCAATATTATATCAGTGGGCAAAGTTTTGTTCCATAAAGTCTTTTGAACTATTTCCCAGCTGCTACAGTATGTATGCTTGTGCTACATGTTCTATTTGAAGTTTATGGTAAACAGGAATAATATGTGTGCATCCTACTGTGTTATACAATGTGATTTAATGCAAAGAACTATGAATATCAGTGTGTTGGGCCCTGTGTG